>NC_057805.1:126289536-126312828 GCF_018294505.1 Triticum aestivum | reverse complement strand
CCCCAGTGCTTCGATCCCTACCCCCGCGTGCCCCCGCTTTCTCGCCCACGGATGGGCCAGGCTAGCGCCTCCCTCAACGGCCGAAGCGGCCAAGCACCAGCACGCTGGCAGCTCAGGCCCCCATCCGGCCCTTCCCTCAAACCGCGCCGCTGCCCCACTCAACCCCGAAGCCCTCTGCATCCCCGCACGTCGCCGCACCCGAGAACCCCATACGCCGCCGCGAGCTGGATCCCACACTATCTTCTCCTCCGAGAAGTTCCACCTCGCCTGATCCACCAGTTCAACTCGAACAGGATGGAAAGGTCGCTGGTTCACCCGCATTCAGCCAGGGTCTTCTTCGTCCCCATATTCTTCTTCTCTTCTCTCTTTACAAGATTTTTTGCAAACTTTTTTTGAGTTCTGTTCTTCGTGACACTGACACTACTCTCTAATTAGTTCTGTGACTAACAAGAAAAAGCGCCTGAAGATACTGGTTCTTCTGTTGCTGTCAAAGAAAAGGGTGCCCCCGGATCCACATATTTTCTCTCCTTACGTCTGTTTCTTTGTGACAGAAAGAGAAGTTCATCCTGGCAGTCAGTGTCATTCAATGTGTATGTTAAAAAAGGGGCGGAAACAACATGTGTCCAGGAGCATCAGTGCGTGGGTGTTGTTATTGTGTGTGTGTGTGTTTGATTTTACTAGATAATTTCTTCTTGTCGCGTACTTGATGGAGCTCTCATGATTCAAAGATGAGAAGCAGGTAATTTCAGGAGAAGGAAAAATTCAGAAAAGAGGGACCCCGTGATGTTTCCCCTTTATTTTCGTTGGGCACTCCTTCAATTCGACAACATCTTGTGCAATGTAGGGTACTGAAGGTGCAACAACATCAGCATTACTTCTCGTGGCTATTTTTTGCCTGAATTTTTGCTCCTACAGACAACCACAAAGAACTTCAGAAAGTCATAAAAACACATTTCGCCCGCTTCTACAAAAATTTGGAAGTTCAAATTAAAATAGCGCGGATACAAGCATATGATCTTTTTTGTTACTAAAAAGAAACCAAATCAAAAAGTCCAAATTAAATAAATAGAGCAGTTCAATATTGATAAAAAACTCAGATTATCCTTGTTATTAAGTAATGGAAACAAGAAGTTCAAAATAGAATAACTTAGTAGTTCAATGCATAAAAATTAGAAAATCCAAAAATGCTGAAGGCAACATCATGAGAAGTTCACACACAAAAAAAACACCGAAGTTCAAAAGATAACATGGCACTTTGAAGTGTATATTTCGCCGTTTCTACATAAAAAACAAGAAGTTCAAATTCTAAAAATAGATCAGTGCAAAAATCATTAAAAATAATTTTCACCATTTCTAAAATAACGAATGAGTTCAATACTTATTACAAAACTAGGATATTCCCGTTACTAAAAGAAATAAACCAAGAAGTCCAAATTACAAAAAGAGAGGAGTTCTATCTTTATAAAAAAACTTATGGTTTATGACAGAGTAGTTCGATGTTTATGAAAAACTCAAATTCTTTCTGTTTCTATGAAAAATAAAATCATGAGGTCCAATTTTATATAAATTGTTTTCTCATTTACAAACCATATTTTTTTCTAAGAAGTTTAAATTAAAATTACACAGAAGTTCGAAGTTTCAAAAAAAACTCAAGAAGGTCAAGTTAAAATGACAGAGTAGTTCGATGTTTATGAAAAACTCAAATTCTTTCTGTTTCTATGAAAAATAAAATCATGAGGTCCAATTTTATATAAATTGTTTTCTCATTTACAAACCATATTTTTTCAAAGAAGTTTAAATTAAAATTACACAGAAGTTCGAAGTTTCTAAAAAACCTCATTTTTTCTCCTTACTAAAAAAATAAATGAAGAAGTTCAAATTAAAACAAAAGGAACAAACCAAAATAAGTTTTAAAAAAATCCTTTTTAAAAAAACTAGAAGTTCAAACAAAAATAATGAAGTGGTTACATGTTTATTAGAAAATTCTAGGATTTCAACATTTAAAAAAACAAAAAACAAAAATGAATTTTCCTATTACTGAAGGCCATCAATAAAAAAGAACAATTCGATTTTTATCAACTATCGAAATATTCTCATTACTAAAGGTAAAAATATAAGAAGTTAAAATTACAAAAAAACAGAGTAGTTCGAAAATTATAAAAAAAGAAATGAATTATTCCAAAACCAAAAAGGTCAAATTAAAAAAATCAGTTAAAAAGGTTGGTAAACATGGATGCCCTTGTATTTTTTAAGATATGGAAGTCCAAATTTAAATAAATGAGTGGTTCTTTGTTTATTACATCTCTTAGATTTTCCCCGATACTAAAGATTAAAACCATGAAGTTCAATTTTTAAAAACGGAGTACTTCAATGCATATTAAAAACTCAGTTTTTCTCGTTACTAAAATAATAAAACCAAGAAGTTCAATTTTTAAAAGCATAGTAGTTTGATATTTATTTGAAAACTCGGTTTTTTCTGGTTACCAAAGAATAAGAGTAATAAGTTCTATTTGAAATAACGAAAGCGTTTGATGTTTCGAACAAAACTCCACTTTTCATATTTCTAAAAAACACATAAAGAAGTTCAAAAATAAAAAAAGTTAGAGGGCTTCGATGTCTATAAAAAACTAAGATTTTTTCCATTACTAAAGTGAAACAGAGAGAAGTTCAAAGTGATAACAGCCAGAAGTTCACGTACTGCATGGTGTGTATTTCATACGAGAAAAAAGAGTGAACACATGAAGTCCAAAAATTTTGTTGCTAGAACTTCAAGTGCTCTTCACTCGGAAGTTCAAAAATTCTTGTAAGAGGGGTTCAACGTGTGTTTACATGCTCAAAAAACACAAAAAATATGTCGTGTCTCATGTTTTAAAATAATTCTCTCAATCCATTTGAAATTTGGAACAAAAATACTCTACATGAAAAAAGTTATTTTCTATTCAACAACTTTCCTAGGGGTATATTGTATGCTCTATTCAAAAAATAAATCGGTTTTCAAAAATGCCACAGAAGTTCATAGTGAAAACAACGAGAAGTGCAAGTACTGCAAGGAATGCATTTCAGGTGATAATAAAAGCATAGCAAAATAAAAGCTCAAAAGGTTTGTTGAAAGAAGTTCAAGTGCTCTGTCCGGGGAAATTCAAAAATTCTTGCGAGAGTGGTTCACCTTGTATTTCCATGTTCGATTTTTTTCGTATAAAAATCCAATACAATTCTTTACTCAAAATATAAAAAGATGAAATTCAAATTGAAATAACAGGGAAGTTCGAAGTTTATTGAAACCTAGGATTTACCTGTTCAAAAAATAAAAAACACAACGCCATTTTTTGCACTTTTAAAAACAACTCATAAACGAAAAATATGGTTGCTGGAAGTTCAAGTGCTCTGTGAGGAAAAGTTCAAAAAATCTTGTGAGAGAGGTTCACCATGTATTTAGATGTCCAAAATACATAAGAAAATATGTTGTTTTTTTCTGTTTTAAAATAATTCTCTCAAACCAGAGAGAAGTTCAAAGTGATAATAAACAGAAATTCACGTACTACATAGTGTGTATTTCATATAAGAAAAAAACAATAAAGTGAAACAGAGTGAAGTTCAAACAGACATGCCCGAGAAGTTCAACTACTTCATGGAGTGCAGAAAACAACACGTCAAAAACCGAGTGAGGTTCAAACAGACATGCCCGAGAAGTTCAACTACTTCACGCAGTGCGTTTCCATTTGCAATGAAGGCAGAAATCATGATCTCGTCATTTCTCTAATTTACTTCAAAACGACAGGAATATCATTTGTGTAAGTTCAAGTCCTCGGTCGGAGAAAGTTAAAGAAAATATTGTGAGAGAGGTTTGTACACAAAGAATATCATTTGTGTAACACTGACGAAATGGATGAGAAAAATTACAAACAAAAATACGTCAAAGAAGTTCAAGGTAAAAACAGCAGGAAGTTCGACTACTATAGTGAATGCATTTGAGATGAAAAACTTTTAAAATAGTCGCGAGTATGAAAAAACAATCAACACGGGAAAGTTGCGTGTTTACATCAGCTTTCCACCGGTATATTACTTGCTCAATTCCGGTGAGTGTTCCGGTGAGTGGATGTACAGCTACGGGCAAAAAAATCACGTGAAAAACAGAGTGAAGTTCAAGTAGACATGCCGAGAAGTTCAGGTTCTTCAGACGGTGCATTTTCGAAGAATCTGTTTCGCGATAAAGGCAGAACAAATGATCTCGCCATTTTCGAAATTACTTGAAAATGGCTAGGAATCAGAGAAAACCATAAACATGAAAAAGTTTCGAATTTTTGTTAGCTTTTCAATGGTATATTATTTACCCCATTCCGATAAAGTTTCTGGAAATTACGGCGAAAATACATTTTTAGCCATTTTCAAAATTGACTTAAAACAGTAAAGAATTGGGAGAAACAATATATACCAAAATGTTTCGCATTTCCTCAAGCTTTCCAACGCCATATTATTGGCTACATTCGGACGTACGGTTAAAAAATTAGCTTCAAAATATGAACAAGGTGCAACTTGGACCATTTGATAAATCACTTTTAAACCTTTCAAAATTAGAAAACTCTTTCAACATGAAAATGTAGTGCATTTTCATAAGCTTTGCAACGCCATATCATTTGCCTTAGTTAGATTAGCCATTTAAAAATGACATCGAAAATACGAACTCGGCTGTTCGGTTTGCGAAATTTGTACGATTTTCCAAATTACTCTTTAACTGTAGGGAATTAGAGAAAACTTTCAACATGTGGAAGGAGCAGTTTTGCAGCAGCTTTCCAATGCCATATTATTTGCCTCATTCCGATAAACGGTTTTAAAATGCGATCGAAAATACGATTCACATTTTTTGTATGAAGAAAAAATGATTTTCAAAACTGCTCTTAAGCCGATTACATTTTGTCAAAAAATTAATTTGGGTCATGATACTGGTGTCCATAGCTTTCCAACGGTATATCGCAAGCCCCATTTGGGCAATGTTTGTGGAAGTTCAACCTAGCACTGGGAGAAGTTTAGGTCGAATAACCCAGGCAGTAAAATTGCAAAAAACGCAATTTCATCATGACCCGAGAGCAAAATCCGCCAACGAGCGAGATTCCTATTTAAAACTGGTATTTAGTTGCTAAAAATGTTTCTAGATTACATTAACATCATATAGAACACGACTAACCAGAAAATTTCGTGGGGGAAGCCACGGTTGCGAAGATAGCCCGAAGGTCGGGTTCGTACAGAGGGAAGTTAATGTGTATATATATATATATATATCCAAGGTTGCGAAGATATGCGCGTTACTCAGGCAGTACAGGTTGTGATCAGAAAATTATTCTGATCCCGTGATCAGAATAGTGTTTATGTATATATATATATCCAAGGGTGCTTTCGGGTTTGCGAGGCACGTGCCACCAACGTTATGCATTGTGTATTTAAAGTTTTAAACATCCCCAATATTTCCTACATATATTTGGCCAATTACAGGTGGTTCTTGACTTCTGGCCCCTCTCATCGATCTTCGACGACGCGCCCAACCGTGGGCCCGCGCGGTCAAAGTTGTGCATTGGAATTTTGAACATCACAGACCACCCTTTTCACTCATATATATTTGGGCCACATGCTAGTGTGGCTGTCTTTTGACCCTCTCTAACGTTATTTTTTGCTGCAAAGACTCTGATGACGCTCAACGGACACGGGTATAATATCTTAACCGTGTGCGATACAAGTGCGCTGTGAATCACCACGCCTGCGCAAGCGTGAGCAAAGGTGGAGGTACTGGCTCAACCATTTGCGATGCAAATGCGCTGTAAACTCACCACGACCGCGCAAGCGCGAGCAAAGGGTGGAGGTACTGGCTTAACCGTGTCTGATGCAAGTGCGCTATAAAACCACCACCTGTGCAAGCTAAAGGCGGGTAAGTTTATTTGGGAATTAGGACGAACCATGTGCAATAGACTAGCTAGCTAGAAACATTAAAACAAACTACCCGCCTTGAGCGTTGCAAAAATCGGCGGTTCCGCGCCACTTTTCCTTATTATCATACACGCATATTGTTATTGGACCGTGCGCGATCTTGGGCACTCCCGCCCCGCATCAATTCCTTTACCAAATTTTAGTAGCTGCCGTACTTCACCGTCGCCCACACTCACTACAAAAAAAAGACACATCAGTGACATTTTGGGCCGAACGAAATTTTTTCTGTCATACTTATGACACTTCTATGACAATAATTGTGGCAAAACACGGTATCATCATAGATGTGGTGGTGTCCTACTTCTATGACAAAAAATCATGACAGAAAATGGGCTTTTCGTCCTGGGCGGGCCGGAGACGCAACTGCATGACATTCTTTGGGCCGTCCATGACGGAAAAATCCGTGGTAGAAGCAAGGGCGAGGAATATATCGGGGTGTTCCCGGTTAGGGTGGGTGGTCGGGGCCGAGCGATGCGCGTTTCTCTCGTACACGCACGCGCATGGGTGCGAGGCGTTGGGCTTTAACTGAACCCGAGCGATTGCACTGCAGGCTACGCGTTACTGAACCCGAGCGATCGATCGATGGCTGTTAACTGATCCCGATCGAGCGATTCCTTCGCTACTGCTGCTAACTGAAGCCGATCAATGCTGGCTCTGGATAAATAGTGAGCGTTGCTGGGGGGGTTTGGATGAACAGTTCCCGGTGGGGGTGGATGAACAGGACCCCGTGGTGTTGCCTCTGGATGAACAGGACCCCGATCGATCGAGCCGGTTGGGGCTGGATGAACAGGACCCCGTGGAGGGCTGGATGAACAGGACCACCCCGTGGAGGGCAGGATGAACAGTAGACGGTGGAGGGCTGGATGAACAGTAGCCCGTGGAGGGGTGGTTGAACAGGAGCCCGTGGAGAGGGTTGGTTGAACAGTAGCCGGTGGAGTAGCGCGCGGTGGAGGCTGGATGAACAGGAGCCCGTGGATGAACAGTCGCAGGTGGAGGCTGGAGGAGGTCGACGGTGGATGAACAGTAGCCCATGGAGGCTGGAGGGGGTCGACGGTGGAGATGAACAGTATCACGTGGAGTCCCGTTTTGCGGTACGCCACACCCCTCCCGATGAATAGAACCCCCGTTTCGACCGTAGCGCTCCAACAGAAGTCCGTTTCCTCTGTTTTGCGGTACGCCACACCCCTCCCGATCAATAGGACCCCCGTTTCGACCATAGGAGGTCTGTTTCCTCCGTTTTGCGGTATGCCGGACCCCTCCCGATGAACAAGATCCCGTTTGGACCGTGGCCGGTCGAACACAAGGCCGTTTCCTCCGTTCTGCGGTATGCCAGGCCTCGTTTCCATCGGCTGTTCCGTCTAAGCCCTCCCGATGAACACGACGACGCATTCCATTCCGACCCAGCCGGTTGGCTCCCCATGAACACGATGACGACGCAGTTTCTCCATTCCGACCCAGCCATGTACACGAGCCCCGGCCATACGTATGCGCGAGTAGACGTTCGAGGCCCTGCCCGTATGTACGTACGTGGCCGTATTTTCTTTCTTGCACACTAGCCGATGTACGTACATGTACATGCTACGTGCGCGCCTCTACTACGACACGTGCGCGCCTCTACATCGACCAGTATGTACGTACACGTTCGCGACCAGAATGACAACGCCACGTCGATCAGGTGGGTATCGACTGTCAGGCACTTCCTTGCCTGCGAAGATGTAGCTGGTGGGTCCCAGCAGTCAGGGGGGCGAATCATTTTTTTGCCCGGACGCACTTCCTTGCGTGCGAAGATGTAGCTGGTGGGTCCCAACAGTCAGGGGGAAACATTTTTTTCGCGAAATACGGTGGCCAGTCCGGGGGGTCCCCGCTGTCAGGTGGAGGAATAATTATTTTGCTCGTAATAAGGAGGCACTTCCTTGCTGCAGCCGTGGACCCAGCTGTCAGCCTCTCCATGTATAGTCCACGTCCGATAGAAGCTGTTCCTTGACCACGTTGACCATGCCGCGCCGAGAGCACCTGGGCGGTGGACGACGGCGAGGCCTAGGAAGGGGACGACGCGGAGCCGGGGAAGACGCGGCAGTGGATGCCCACGCGTAGAGGAGTATGAGGGTTCACTGGTTCGCTGCGGTGTGAGGCTGCCGTCGCCACAGAATAACAGGGGGTGTGGGTGAGTAGAGGGATGGCCTGGCCAGTGGTGGGAGTAGTAGGGGGCGGTGAGGCCTCCGCCTCATCGCAGCCGGCCATGGGAGGCAGGAGCACGAGGCACGACCGGCGCTGGTTTGGGCGGCTGGAGCAAGAAGACCAGAGGTTGAAGAAGCACTATGGCCGTTGGATGGACATCGTACGGTCACTGGAGCTAGAATCGTGCATATTGACTAAGTTGACAAAGCCCTCCGTCCCCGTCAACTTAGTAGGCCCACAAGTCAGCCTGCCACTATACTGGGTCCCAGCTAGCAAGGGGAGTATTCATTTTTTTGTGCGTAATAAGGAGGCACTTCCTTGTGTGCGAAGATATAGCTGGTGGGTCCAAGCTGTCGGCAGCGGTAACGTTCTTTTCGCGAAATACAGAGGCCCTTTCGGTGGGTCTCATATGTCAGGTGGAGGAATCATTATTTTGCGCGTAATAAGGAGGCATTTCCTTGCGTGCGGCTGTGGACCTAGTTGTCAGCCTCTCCACGTACAGTCCACTTCAGATGCATGTCGGTCGTTGACCACGTTGACCAGGCCGCGCCGAGAGCACCAGGGCGATGGACGACGGTGAGGCCTAGGAAGGGAATGACACGGAGGCAGGGAAGACTCGGCAGTTGTTTCCCACGCGGAGGGGAGTACGACTGTACGAGGGTTTACTTGTTCATCTGCCGTCGCCGGAGAATAACAGCAGGTGTGGGTGAGTAGAGGGATGGCTAGGCCAGCGATGGGAGTATAGTGGGGCAGTGAGGCCTGCGCGGCAGCACAGTCGGCCGCGGGGAGGAGGGAGCAGGTAGTCCCGCCGGCGCTTGTTTGAGCGGCTGGAGCAGTAAGAGCAGAGATTGAAGAAGCACGACGGCCATTGGATGGACATCCAACAGTCACTGCCTGTGCGTCAACCTTTTTTTAGGAAAGCCTCAAATCTGTGGAAAACATCATACAACCCATCTGCCATTATTTCTAATAATTTACAGCCCATTTGCTAATTCTGATGGTTTTTTTGGAGCCCATATTCTTTTTGTTACCATTACAGCCCATATTGTGGCCACGGTTAAAAAATTATACGAAATTTTGCAGGTCCGAACTGTTTTTAATCCCGAAATTTTGAGTAACATTCAAACTGATTTTAAAAATAAATGTATATCAATATAAAATCCAACAAATTGTCCATGCATAAAAATCAATGCAATTTAAAATCTCAAAATGAAAAAAAGAAATTTGAAACTAATTGCCGGTTTGATGTGTTTTAAAAATGTACAACCCATTTATCATTACTGATAGGCCATTTTCTCGGCCAGCCGAATGAAGCTCTCCTCGTCTTGAAAGATTTGCAGCCCAACAGGCCTGACAAAGCGACTTACTTGGCAAATCACAAAAAAACTGGGCTGTGGCCGTGGACCCAGCTATCAGCCTCTCCACGTACAGTACTCTTCCGATGGAAGTCGGTCGTTGACCACATTGACAATGCCGCGCCGAGAGCACCAAGGCGGCGGACGACAGCGAGGCCTAGGAAGGGGACGACGCGGAGCCGGGGAAGACGCGACAGTGGATGCCCACGCGGAGAGGAGTACGAGGGTTCACTGGTTCGGCGGTGGTGTGAGGCTGCCGTCGCCATAGAATAACAGGGGGTGTGGGTGAGTGGAGGGATGGCCTGGCCAGCGGTGGGAGTAGTATGGGGGCGGTGAGGCCTCCGCGGCAGCACAGCCGGCCACGGGAGGCAGGAGCAGGAGGCACGATTGACGCTGCTTTGGGCGGCTGGAGCAAGAAGACCAGAGGTTGAAGAAGCACTAAGGCCGTTTGATGGACATCGTACAGTCACTAGAGCTAGAATCGTTCATATTGACTAAGTTGACAAAGCCCTCCGTCCCCTCAACTTAGTAGGCCCACAAGTCAGCCTTCCACAGTTGTGGGTCCCAGCTGGCAGGGGGGTATTCATTTTTTTGTGCGCAATAAGGAGTCACTTCCTTGCGTGCGAAGATATAGTTGGTGGGTCTGACCTGTCAGCGGAGGGACCATTTTTTTTAAGAAATACAGAGGCCCTTCCGGCGGGTCCCAGATGTCAGGTGCAGGAATCATTATTTGGCGCATAATAAGGAGGCATTTCCTTGTGTGCGGCCGTGGACCCAGCTATCAGCCTCTCCACGTGTAGTCCACTTCCGATGGATGTCGTTTGTTGACCACGTTGACCACGCCGCGCCGAGAGCACCAGGGCGGTGGACGACGGCGAGGCCTACGAAGGGAATGACACGGAGCCGGGGAAGACACGGCAGTGGCTGCCCACGCGGTGGAGAGTACGAGGGTTGACTGGTTCGGCTGCCGTCGCCGGAAAATAACAGGAGGTGTGGGTGAGTAGAGGGATAGACAGGCCAGGGATGCGAGTATATGATGGAACCGTGATGCCTGCCCGGCAGCATAGCCGGCCACGGGAGGTGGGAGCAGGCGGTTCCAACGGCGCTGGTTTGGGCGGCTGGGGCAGGAAGATCAGAGACTGAAGAAGCATGATTGCCGTTAGATTGACATCTAACAGTCTGACGCTGGTAGAGTCGATTGTTGACTAAGTTTCTTTTTTGATAAACCTTGTGTATGCATGAACTTAGTAGGCCCACAAGTCAGCCTCCAAATCTGTGGCAGACAACACAAAGCCCATTTGCTATTTTTTAATAATTTGCAGCCCATTTGCTAATTCTTAAGTAATTTATTACAGCCCATTTTCTGCCCAGGACCACGGTCAAAAAGTTCAACCTTATTTTGCATATTTCGGTGGAGTCCGAACTTTTGTAATCCCGAAATGATAAACATTTTTTAAGAACTTATTGATTTGCAAAAAAATCGTTTTGTTTTTGTAAGCAAATAAGACGTGGGACAATTGAGTTGGTTTAAGGGAAAACCAGTGGTAAAAAAATCAGCGCTGGGAGGGAAAACAACAACAAAAATAAGGATGTAGATATGAAAAGTGAATTTTATGTATTTTCAATATAATGATACGTGTATATGAACTAGTAAAACTATAGGTAGAGATTAGAAAACGGATGTAGGACATGCGTTTCAAGAGGAAAATAGAACTGGGCTGTGTGTTGGATTCGGTAAAAAAGTGCCTGCGGATGTTGTAAGACAAAATATAAGTAACGCTGGTGGGCTAGAGGCTAGTAGATACCTGCTGGATCTTTGTGCTCCGTTGTCGTCATGGGCTGGGCCTTTTAAAAACAAAACCAAGCCTGGGCAGTCTACAGCCTAGTTGAAACTTGCTCGACCTGAAAAAACAATATACGTGCTCAATAAACGAGAGAATTCTGTAAGTACAGACTGATAACTGGGATGCAGCAGGGATACTTTTTTTTCATCGTGATAATAAGAGCATGCACTTGTTTCGAAAAATTTGGAGAACTGGGAATTCGAACGGCAGGTGCTTATGCTACCCATCAAATAAAAACCAGGTGCCTGAAAATTCGTTTCGAAACAAACGATTAAGCTTTATATCCACGTCGACCCTCGGCATGATGGTTGGAAGCAAATGCCAAGTTCATACCAAAAGATCGTTAGCAACAATACCAACTTGCGGACAACAAGGTAGTACAAGTACCAATACCAAACTAACTTATAATCTTTTTACTCCTGGCCCTAGTGTTCGTCTAGTAGAAAATCTTGCAGAGGACCAGCCCCCACTCCTTCTCTTGTTCCAGGTCCCCGAGGTGGTACTGGTGCATCACCCAGTTGGTCCTCTGCTGGTCGAAGTTCTTCTTGGTGTGCAGCACCAGAACCTTTTTGCTGCCCGTCTGCCGGCCGTTGACCATCACCGGCAAGGTATTGCCGGTGTTGTGCCACATCGCGTGCATGCCACACTCCGACTGTATCTTGCGACACGTCCACGTGCCCCTTTTGAATGCCCTGGAATTGCGCTGGAAGAAATGCTTGCTTAGGCCACTCAGTGTGATACCTGCAGTATTGTCGAATACAGGTTTTAGTGTACGTAGTTAGCATTTTCATAACATCTTTGGCATGTTGCAGTCACTTGTTTCACTTTTTATTAACTGTCAAATTGTAATTGCTTCACTAGGTCTGCGTCTAAAAAGAAAAATAGAGCTATGTGCAAGTAGACGGCCGATTGGTGTCTTACCTGGAAGTTTCTCAGGATGGGTGTAGCATATGCCGTGCTCGCTGTCGATGGTTGGTATGAACAAATCGATGAGAGGGTGAGATCTCGCGCTGTCAGCACTCACTTTGGCCTCAAGGTGCTTGATCAGCTCCTGATCCGTGGGATCGAACTTGATGCCAGCCAGCAGCACCGGCCAATCCTTCTTCGACTTGCATGGGTTAATTCCAGTTATATGGTACTCAATGTATGATCAATCGACTGTTTGGAGTGAATGATGAAAGATTTCGACAGATAAGTGGTACTCCAAATCTGAAGTCCAGAATACCCGAACACACCGTCGGGATTCTTGTGTCACCTCATGCGCAGCGTGTTGTCACGTCCATTCAATGTGTGGACATGATGAATAATTTGACCGACGTATACTAGTACTGCTACTGTACTACTTACTAGTCGTATTTAGTGTCACATTTTAACCATAGGTTTAACTAACAAGTACGCACAACATCTCCATCATCATTATCAGTACATCCTGCGTAGGTGAGTTAGGATGCACTTGATCCCAGAAAGGTATCTATCCTTCAAACCAAAGGAGTGCTTCAAACTAACAACAGTACATAATATCCAAAAAGGAGGGTCATGCTACAGCAGCAGAATACATGGCTCAGTCTACATATCAGTACGAATCAAGTTGTGCATATTTGCTGTTGGCATGAACCACATCGTTGCATGTCGGGTTTGCAAAAGCCATCCATCGCATGGAAGCTTGATGCCTTTCACACACTGAAGATTATCTGGCAACAAGCTGTGTCGACGAATCTCTGGATATGGTGATTCATGAAACCCATGGTATGATGTGTAAACACAGTCCCCCCTGGCGAATGGAAGTTGCATAGCATGGTAATCATAGCCGGTGATATGATCGATGATTGGTTGGATGATCGGATAATTGAGCCTGAGGAACATGGAGTGGTTGCCGAGGCTGTAAACCCGCCTCCAGTTGAATATGCCTGGCCCAACAGAGCTGGGATCTTTCTCGAACACGAAGCAGCCATGGCCATCAATGTCATGAACGCCCCAGGCATTGTACTGCATGTGGTTTGATGAAATGGTTTGGTCAATTTGGTACGTGCAAATGAGCATCAAATGACCACCGTCAGCTGAACGAGCGATAAACCACCACCCATCGGCTGGTATGATTCTAGGTCCTGGAATCATGAAGGCTGGCGCATTTTGCGTCTGCTGCAACAATTCAAATTGGAGACCAAAAGGACAAAAATAAACAATCATGTTCAGAGTATGTGTGGAATTAAGATTATTATAACAGTGACACATATCATAGAAAGAGAATTGCAATGTCGTGGTCATAATCATACCCCAAGTTTAAAAAAATTAAGCCAATGGCTTTCATATTCTAGCAATATATCATGGTTCAAACATCATGTAACAATTAGAGGAAAACAGATATGACAGGGCCTACTCATATTCTACCATAGCACTTACTACAGTTATCATATGAACTCTAAGCAATAGCATGCGTTGTTATAAAAATCCTAGAAATGAGATTAACATATAGCAATCATGAGGTTATACTCATAATATCTATTCTAACAATCATTAGATACCAATTGTTCTCATATCAACTCTAACAATAACATGTGTGGTCATAAAAATCTAGGAGATGAGAGCAACATATAACAATGATGTGGTTATAGACATACTATATATTCTAAATTTATAACAATGAACAGGCAGTCATATTCTTAAGGTAAAGATGAGATGAGATAGAACAATTACATGACGATAGATTCCACCAGTATAGGCAGCCAATCTGTGCGTCGACCGCATAAACAACGCCATCATGCACTATAGCATCAGACAAAAGTGTTGGGTAAAGAGGATAGACGATGAGCCATAACCATGTATGGCGACCGGATTCCAGATAGACTAATCCCATGTTGAACACGGCAATGAGCTTGTAATCCATGTAGTCTTCTGATGGTGTGGGCACTTTGCAGATTACAAACTTCAGCAAACAGAGGTCGAGCCAAAAGCTCGACGCATCTCGTGCATAGTAGGCAGGAGTGTCCGGCGGGCCGCGAGGTTCAATGGCGACGGTATCCAAAGATGGAAGGGTGATCTCTCCCTGGGTGTAGATATCCACGAGACGCTAGAGAATACCGGATTGGTGGATGAGGACGATCCAGTTGGCCTTCATGCCCGCCCAGTAGTGGTCGCGCATGAAGGACAGGTGGATGGGTAGTGGTAGCATGTCGAGGGGCACCACGGCAACCTCCGTAGGATCGTCAAGTCGGTGTCTGGGCCACCTGGGAGGATCGGGCATCAGCAAGCAGGGTGTCTTGAAAAGAGCCGGCCGGTTGCAGACGAGTAGACGGTACAAAGACACCGAGCATGCGGCCAGACGGACGGTGCTGAGTAGGTCCACACGATTACATATCTGCTCCAAGAAAACATCGGGGAGGGAATTCCAATCGCGGCTCTGCGTGTCAGTCGGTTCTGCCATTGGGGTTTTCGGTGCCTGCGAGCCAGCAGGGAAGTGGATTTGGGTGGGCGAGCGAAGAAGCTTCTCCTCGTGTGGTCGAGCAGTGATCGGGGGGATATGGTACGCGCGAGCTACTAAGGAAGATAGCGCGGGCGGGTGAGCAGAGAGCGGGGGGAAATGGTGTGCGGCCGATGATGGGGAAGAGAGGAGGAAGAAGAAGAGAGGAGGAAGAAGAGTGGAAGACGGGGAAGCAAGTGCATTAAATCTCAATTCTACTACTACTACCAGGATATACCGTCATTCGGAGGGTAAATAGTTACACCGATGACATATGTGTCTACCACAAGAGGGCCCATATGACAGTTAATGGAGGACAGAAACGTGCTCTACTGGCAAACATGATGGCAGTACTGGGTAAGGCTGATTTAGTAACACCAACACGCTGGTTCAGCTTATTAATTATGTGTCCCATCTGCTGCAGCGTGTATTGTCACTTCACTGCGAAGACTAGTTGAATAGTTCTCTCTGACCTAGATGAAGAATAATGGATCGCGAAGACTTCCTTTCTACATTATCCCTATGCCTCTACGCTCACTTCACTCATTTTGCTCCGTACGTAGTCACTTGTTGAAATCTCTAGAAAGACAAATACTCCGTATTTGGGAACAGAGGGAGGATTTTACTCCGTATTTGGGAACAGAGGGAGGATTTTACTCCGTATTTGGGAACAGAGGGAGTATCACCATATGGAGGGAACAGAGGAAGCTTGAAATATGAACATGTAAATGGGAGGGAGTAAGCCCCATGCATGCATTCATGCATGCAACATGCAACACTCACACGTACACATGGACGCACACAACACTCACTCACCCATGCGGCACATAGCACACGACGCAACACACACGCTCACGCTCAAGTGCTCAACCTACTCCCTACGTCCGTGAAAGACTGTACATTTAGAGATTTACACATTGACCAGGGCATAATTAATGCCCAAAAGTAGCAGACTTATGTGTGCATGCGACCATTGAGAGAAGAAGATTAAATGAAGGTCGTTGCATGCTGTAATTAGGGATAGACATGTAGCCTATACCTAGAGCACAAGTTGATGCATTAGTCAATCAATATCGATTTAGATTGAAGGCTAAATGCATTGGAAGTATAGATGTACTACACTCTTTGTTTTTTAGCTGATTTCTTTGCTCTGCCAACTGACAGGTGGGACCCAGAAACCAGGTGACAATTTAACCAGTCAACAAAGTGCCACGTCGACTATGTGGCCGGTCAGTAGGGTGCAATACGGTGCTCTACGATGAGCTAGTGATCGTATAATCACCGCAAAACTATATATAGTGACCGTAAAGAGCGTATTGTTACATACGTTGACCGCCAGTGTATTTTCTCGTTTCAAATTAAGCCATATTAACCGGAAAGGATGCAGTATGGACTAGTACTAATACTACTTTGATGTGTCCCGTCAACTCGCCGAACGAGGAGAAGCTTTCTTACGACGCCTCTCCCTCGCCCACGCGCGCGGTGGTTAGCAGGACGAGGATAGGGTTTTGACTACAGCGCCCTCTCCCTCGCCCTCGCGGTGGATGTGCAGCAGTTCAATCGGTGCCAGATCGCCAGAAGCATAATGTGTACTGTAGTATCATCATTGTTGGACCTTTCGAAGAGGCGAAGAGCCAAGTGCAAGGTTCAGACGAGTACGAACTGTTGAACCTCCCGAAGAGGTAAAGAGCCAAGCGCAAGGTTTTATAGGAGTTGTCGTCCTAGTAGGAGCGTACTACAACAAGAGCGAACGATGCTAGTGTATGATGCCGCCACGTCACGTATATCCAAAGCTGTGCCACCTTCTTTTTCTCAAAGAGCGTGTTGGAGCCCATGCAACAACCACACAAGTTGCACGTACACATAACACATTTACTAGTAATAAATTCTAAAGGACAAATGCCAGTATGCCACACAAGTTCATCTCCAATTCATGTGATAAATTTGTGCACGACTAGTCTACATATATTCACAGCGCCACCGTTCACAATTTACCGTACTCCACTTACACGTTATAGATGGGCTACATGTCCTCCTCCAGGTTCCAGTCCTAGGTGTTCTTCATGGATGGCACGATCCATAGCGGTGGGCAACGGGAATCATTGTCGCAGCTTTCTAGTCCAGTTCCACACGATGGAGACTCATCCAAGCTGAAGCGGCATAAATCAGGGATAGCGTGTCCCAGCATGTCGTTCATCTGGTGGTGCGCACTGAAGACACAACCATGCTTCATGAACGGCAGGCCTTCCATGTCGTGCACGGAAGGTGGCATCTGCTTCACAATGGGGTAGCTGTCCCCAATGAAAAGTGAGTACTCTCCAAGAGTGTTCCTCGTCACCCACGTAGCATCACGGGGGTCGAACTCGGCGCCGTTCATCTGGTACACGCGACATCTCAGATCTGGACACATGGTGATGTACATAGTCAAGGTCCATGCATAATAATGTTGTGCTCAAATATGGCGGCCAGTAATACTGTGCAGCAAATAGTACTACTCCGGTATAGAGGAAGTAAAATAATCAGCTTATTATATATAGCCACTCTTGGCTACATGCATGAGATAGTAAGACATGGACAAACAAAAATGGTGGCAGCTAGTGGGTTCAAGTCTTCAAGGGCCTAGCTAGCTATACGCGTCCTCCAAGGTAAAAAGTATTCCTACTAGTACGTAAGTAGAGTACTAGTACAACAATGAAAGAGAAGGCGAGAGGGTTAAAAATGGAATACCTGGGTAGATGGTGACGGTCCGATCGTGGTAGATTGTGTGACCATGTTGCACATCAGTGGTACCATGGGTAATGACTGCTAAGATAGTTGATCCCAATATGCCAAAGTCAGCCACAAGGTTCCCGGTTAGACCGAATCGCGGATGCAAATGCACATCCAGGATCGGCGATCTTATTTTGATCGCGGGATGACTGGTCCCTGCAAAATAATGGAGTACCGTTAGGGATGCAAATGATGGTTTGTGCATTCCGTTTGCAATCTCCCATACCGTAGGATGGCAACCAGATTAAACAAGTCCCTTAGCTTGTCACCGCGAAGATGTGGCCTAGATGGCGCACGGCGTCTTCGAACGTGTAGGGGTACAAATCTGTCGCCGCCAACATGCACCAGCCTCTGCCGTTACTGCCTCTTGCATTGATGGCAATCCTTATGCCGAACACTGCGATGAGATAGTAATCGTCGTAGCCGTGTCGCTTTGTCGGTGGGTCCGCAATTGCTATCTTCTTCAATCTCATGTAGGCATCATCATACGTATTCAAGCCCAGCCAGTCCGGAAGGCCGATCCCAATGGTGGACAAGGGGTCTACCGGAACGGCCGCACTGCTGTGGATGTTGGGCAAAATGATGGTGGTATCCGGCCGGAGGTATGCAAGCCAATCTTCGTTGGCACTGACCAAGACCTATATATAAGATGGTGGGCAGCAGGAAATTACGGGATGGAAATGGAATAACTAAGTACTACATGATCAAACTCCATTACTGACCTACTCATCGGACAAAATCCGACTACCTCTCAACGTCGGCAACTCTAGCGGAGTCAACGTGCAACCATGGCCAGGGAGCGGTGGACTGTTCGAAGGATTGTCCCATAGAAGAACCTTCTCCTCGAGGACGCATGGAAGACCAACAAGCATGGCCTTTTCCCAAGCCATTTTAAGCACTGTCTTGAAATAGTTGGTGCAGGAAGCACCGAGTCTTGCGGCGGTGAGGACGTCGGAGCGGCGTGCGATTTCTCCTAGAGGATCGTCGTCCAAGGTCTCTCAGCCCCGATGAGGAGGAGAACCGCCTGGCGAATCCATGGGAGCAGCGACGAACTGCCTTCTCTTCGGGAGGAGGGGAACTGGCGAGGAGGAGATAAGAGCGTAGTAACCGCAGGGCCTCGTCCCTTCCAACTGTAGCGAAGGGGTGAGGCTATTATTTACTACTAGTACTAGCATTATGGGACGTTATGGGATTGCATTATACTGTAAATAATAGCACTAGTAAGAAATTTTTGGCACTAGCTAGTAGTTTTTGGCGTGGATTAAGAAATTTTGGGTATGTTTTTGCTATTTTTTGTACACGCCAACTAGTGTCGAAAAACGTCTTGCATTATGTGACGGAGGAGTACGTACTCGTACTGTAGCAGTACTAGTACTACTTTCTCAACTAGTAGTGCGAGGGAACTACTAGTTCTATGCACTGTACTTCTAGTATAGTGCACCAGTTTTGAACTCTTGAATCTCAGGGCCAAGGAGCTACAGTTGGAGGTGTAGGGTACTACTGTTCTCTAGAACAATCGTTGTACTATCAATGCAGGGAAAGTACACCTGCGTAGTGGCCTAGTGGGTACTCTCGGTGCTCTATTCAGCCGCTCCTCTCACGTAGCTGGCCTACTCAGCCGCTCCTCTCACGCACACACTAGCAGCCTATTTATCAGCGATGGTTACTGCGAGGGCAGAACATTTGAGTTATTTGATACAGCGAGACTAGGCTTTTCGCTTCCATTTGTCGAGGTGTAATGGATCTTGTCGAACTTTGTTAGTAGTTCCTTCTTTATGAATGAGATTAAGCAAAGCTTTTGCCTCTGTTTCAAAAAAAAACACGCCAAGAGGAATTTCTTTTATAGTAGAGCCGATAATGGAGTCAAGTCCATGCGTGCAACGCCACAAGCTACAGAGTAGTAGTAGAGCACTTTACATACAAAGCCATATTGCACAGTTCCCAATGCCCCGCCAGGCTTTTTCGGCTCCTCGGGCTTAATTGGGAGGCGCTAGTTTAAATATGCTACTAGCTGATGAGGAAGCTGCAAGCGAGGTGCGGCTAAGGCCAGCACGCGAGCCACGAGATGCTGGGAAGGAAAACCCGTTCACGTGGCTAGGCTATCCAGTGCACCCAGATTGTGGTGCCGCACGTCCGTTTGACTTCCAAACTCAAACTACCCGTGTAAAATATTGGCTCGCAGTGAAGTTACTATTTAATAAAAAGGCCGCCGTGCGTTCGGCCAGGATCGAACCCACAAAACGAGGTATACACTTCCGCAACCACTAGTACTACTCGTTGGAGTACAACGCAACCTAGAATCGCCTTTTGTCGCTAGTAGTACATTGTTCCTTACAAGAAACCCCTAATAATGCAAGAAACCACTAATAATGCCAAGAAACTACTACCACTTGCATACGTGGCAGACTTAAGATAAGACTACCTTATCAACCATTGTACATGCTCTTACCAACCAGCCCTACCAAGAAACGAATACTCTACAAAGTGCCGTTATAGGCACGTTTCAACCCATGGCCCTGTTTGGATACATTTGTTGTCAATCTAACCCTGCCATCCAAACACCACTTTGGTTAGAGTTAGTTCAGGGTTAGAATCTAACCTCTTACTTAGAGTATCCAAACAGGGCTCATGTTGCCCATTAAGTCAACGCCTTCTATTCGACCGGGCGTTATGACTTGTGGGACCTACATGTCAGTCTGCACAAAAATCCCCGAGTGACCTCCTTCCTCCGGCCCATCCACCTAGTCATCCTCGGCCATGGGACGCAGCTACCGACGTCGGCAGAAGGCGAGGTCAAAACCGCCGGTGGTGCGGAGCCCATCTTGCGGCAGCCTAGATACCAGCTCCGTCCAGCTGCTTGTCTGCAAGGTTTGCTAGCCAAGATAGCTCCGTCCAGCTGCTTGTCTGCAAGGTTTGCTTGCTAGATTGGCACGGTGGCGCGGCGGCTTGCTCACGTGCACCGTGCTAAGGCCAGCCATCTGGCTTGAGCGAAGGCCAGCGCGGCGGCTTGCTCGCTGGTGAGTCACGCTCAGGCCAGCTTGCCAACCCGTGCGGAGGCCAGCGCGGCGTCCGGCCCGTCCGGCGGAGCGGCGGCCAACTCGCTCATCACCGGCGCCACCGACGAACACGCATCAGTACTGTTTGAAGTAATGTTCAGGAAAAATAATGATTTCAGGGGGAATAACAGGATAGAAGGTCAGATGTGGGTCCCTCTTGTCAACGGTCAAACAAAATGTGTTGGTTTGAGCTGCCTCGTTAGCACGGACGTGTGGGCCTACCCTGTCATAAATGGGTTTAAAGTAACCTAATCGGTAGGTAGTAGTTTTTGGCGTGGATTAAGAAATTTTGGGTATTTTTTGCTATTTTTTGTACAATAGATTCTTCCTAGGGCTGGTTGAAAGTGGTTGTTTTTTGTTAAATACTCTACATATTGTAAGTAGGAGTGAAAGTTAAGCTTTGGAACCCAATAAGCAAGGCTAGTTACATAGTGCATATGTGTACATGATTGAAAGTAAATATCAACCATGAGTGACTAATATCTTGATGGAAAACTCGAAACTATGGAATACTAGGGAATTTTTTTTGCATGGTTGGAAATACTAGCAATGTTCATGTGCGTTGCAACGAATCATAATTAGAATAATAATTATTCACAAACTTGATACAAAACACTCTAATTTTGATATACATATATCACTAGAGATATATTATGTTTCAGTTAGAATATATTCCTTGGGATGTTTTGGTGAGGCCAGGGAGGGATGTGGTTGGTTTTAAGAAACTAATTATGGGTTTTTCTTCAAATTGGTAGAGAAGTGGGATGTTTGTGAGAAAAGGCAACAACTTACCTCACAGTCGTTAGATGTAGATATGATTGTCACAAACGACGGATGGCAGACACACCATCATCACCAACTTAGTATTCTGTAGGAGTACTAGCAAGATCCGTGCATTGCACAGAACATCAAGATGCATTTTTTTTATAAAAACACTCATTGTGATTGACCCATGCGGGAGTAATCCCATTTGTAAAGACTAATGATATCTCGAGAAATAGGAGATAAGGTGAAGAGGAGTGGGGCGTGGTGGTGATTGGTGGTCGGACTGAGCGGAGGCATGGGGATTGACGACGCCGGCAGCGGCCACCGGGCCAGTTTGTTCTAGAGGCTTCCTTTCTTAATTGCTCAACAATGAGGTTGCTGGAGATAACGATGAACGACGGAAGGCCTTGTCTGCAAATGTGGAGAGGGGTGCGGGTATCTTTTAGTTTAATTTCCATCAGTCAGATATAGATCGGACGGTCTATATTGCAAGATGGCACAGGTACCATCATCACCAACTCGGTTTTTTATAAGAGAAGAAATATAAGTATGGAGATACAAATGTATTATCGATACTTGTTTCCTTAAACTAGCATCTACATTCTATTCAACGCCTCAGCATGTGAGGCCTTAGCACAATGACTTCTCGACTGTGTAAAACAAAGGTTTTCCCGTCGCCGATAAGGAGGGGGTGACGGCGGCGCGCTTTTTGGCTTGCTCTTGTCCTAGTAGTCATACTAGGTGGTCTAAACACATGTATTTTTTCACGTCTCGTGTTCGCCGTACTGCCACGACTGTTGATGAATAGACGGTAAGTTATTCACAGGGAAACCTTGTTGAGCGTGTTTGCGAGAGAGAGAGACAGTGTGCATGTGTGATATGTCTAGAGACTGAGGCAATGACAACAGATTCTTTGTGTCTATGTGTGTGGAGGATAGAGAGAGACATGTACATGGGGCTTTGTGTTGTGTAATGTGGAGACACATATACATAATTAGAGAGTGAGTGTGCGAGATACACATGCGGACATGGGGAGAGATGAGGATCCAGATTAATGGGTGTTTGTGTGTGTGTCTGTGTGTGTTTGTGCGCGCGTTTGTGTGTGAGAGGGAGTGTGTGTATGTGGAGTAGAGAGACCACTAATGATGTAAACCCAGTATAAGGGAAGGGAGAATGGTGTGACATGTGTAGTAGTGGGATAGCATGGGTGCGGGCGGGGGGAGCAGACTACTTGGAAGAGACATCGATTGTGTGTGGGAGAGGGGTGTGAGAGCGAGAGAGAGAGAGAGAGAGAGAGCTAGAGACGGAGAGAGAGAGAGAGAGAGGAAGAGAGGGGGCGAGAGTGTCCATAAATGGCGTATAGATAGGTAAACAATGTTGATGTTGTTTGAAATTGGCCTATGTACGGAGACGCAAGGGAAGCGAGTCATCGTGTGTGTGATAGGGACTTCATGAGAGATCTAGAATAGATGGTGTAGAGAACAATGTGCGAGATCGAGAACGATGATACATTAGGAAGCTATGGAAAGAGTCACGACATATATGTAAATAGGGAGGAGCTGGGGCGGGTCCGCATGTGGGAGAGATAGAAAGAGGAGAGTGGTGCACAAGGAGACAAAGTGTGCTTGTTTTGCAGTGGGGGTGGTGTGTGAGGTGAATGTGCGATAACCACATAACTAGGGAGATAGACGATTGGGGGCGACATTTTGTGTGTATGGGAAAGATACACTCTACATAGTGCGTGTGCTTGGGAAAGAGAGATGCCGGGAGACCTAGCTAGAGACTGGGGGAAGAGATGTGTGCATGCCCAAGAGACAAAGTGATAGAGACCTATATTGGGGTCCGGATTTTAGAAGAGAGAGGGGTGTTAATGTGCTCGTGTGTTGGTGTTT
>NC_057805.1:126265314-126289327 GCF_018294505.1 Triticum aestivum | reverse complement strand
AAGGTGTCTATATTTGAGGGACTTTAGCGTAATTGAGATATACATGGTCAATAGTGTGTGCACTCAAGGTTGATCAATTTGTTTCACAGTTTGGACTATGAGATAACGATACTTTTGAACATGCGTGATATACTTTGATGGAATTTTGGAATTCGACTCCATCATTAGCTTTCGTAATTCATTTAAACGGAGGTACATTTTTAAGCTGGGATTTTGTGATTTCAAATTCATATATCAAACCTAGAGATATACACATACGGGCATGTTCAAACTTTATAATCATCCACTTTATTCATACACATACACATTTTTGCTTTTGTCATCATATTTAGGTTAAACACATTTGGAATTTCATTTGAATTGGACCATATGATGGTATTTGCTTGTAGTAGGTCAATGATCAATATTTGAATTGAATGGACAATCTAAGTTTCGAGTTGGAGACATTGATTTTCAAAACTTGCACTTTTTTTGCGTGCAAAACAAATAAATTCTTGGCCATGATATCATAGTCGGCCGTACAAGAGCAGAATATAATTTCAGGTGCCAAAAGCTTTCAAACTTCCCGCTCACATCGAAATATCTCGCGCCCGAAAGTTTAGCCATGCGATATTCCTGTTTTACTCCTGCCACATGAACGGAAAAGGGTTGCTTTGGTAACTCCATTGTTTTCCCCTCTTTGCCCCCAACATTCCTCCCAGAGCCCCTCCCCTTCCCCTCCCCGACCCCCCAACCACGGCAAGCCGCCGAATCTAGTCCTCCGCCGCAGCGGTGGACCTCACACCCCGACGGATCTACCTTCCGCACCTTGGAACCCCCAACTGCCAACTCACCACTTCACCGGAGCCGCTTCAGCGACTGGCTTGTACACCACTCCAGATCTCCTTGACCTCCATCATGGTCCACCGCACCAGATCTGCTTAACTGGTGCCCTCGTCCACCATAGTGTAAGCCCTTCACTGACTCCCTCATCCGTCCCTTCGCTGGCCCTTCATACAAGCCCTCATCCGCCGCAACAGATCCGCCTCACCGAAAGCACTGTCAACGCGCCCGCCGAAGCCTTCGTCCACTACACCGGACCCGCTCCACGGACGCCATATTCAACTCCACCGGCCCTGCTTTACCGATGCCATAGCCTCATCAGGTTATTTCGATCTGTACTCCTTTGGTTTTTCCCTTTATCATGAAACTGTTCACTTACCACAGATGAGCTTTCTTGTATGTCGACAGGCAGCACAACCGTAGCACCGGAGCCACTTCAGTGACGGTGTCAGCCAGCCCAAACTCAACTGCAACACGAGCACCATCGACGATCCTTAGCTATCAAGTATGCCAATGATACCCATACGCCACCGAGAATCAGGTACTATTATCCAACGGCCGGCGCCTACGTTCGCTTTCTTAGCATAAGCACCTTACCTTTGAATTTCTTCAGGGTGTCATTCAGTTTTTCATGAGACGCGTTATTCTGCTTGCACCTGTAGGGCCATACTTCTGGCAGTGAACATGTTACATGTGCTAAATTACATACCGGTGCACATATAGTTAATATGCTTTAGTTTTGTCCTAAGTATTACTGTACTTCCTAGATATCACTGCCTACTATTTTACTTCTTGCATGCTATATTTATGATAATGGTGTTGTTCTGATGCCACATGTTGGTTCCATCAGACTACTTCATGTTCTCTATGCTTAATTACACATCAGCAAACTAGCATATGGTTCTGCTGGTTTTTGTTCGTTTTACCCTACATTTTCTGATGCTAGCTATTACATCACTGCTACGAGCCTCTGTTCATTACTTTTTTGTTTGTTCTTGATCTTCCCAATTTGCATGACTAATTTGATGCTTCTATTAATTATGGAGCTGCCAACCCCATCAAGCAAAATATTTGTTCTTTTGGGGCTGGCACCTCGAACAAGCATAAAAATAGAGGGAAGCAGATATATTGTCGTGTATGCACACACCCTTCTTTCATTAGTTTAGATGAACCATTGATGATCAATTCGAACCAGTGCATGCGATTAAAATTAATTTTACCTAAATAGAGGGTGCAGAATAAACTACAACAAGTAGATTTGCAACCACGGGATGCTGACGATATCTTCAAAGAACATTGCAACAGCAGCGAGGCTTCACAGCAACATATGGCAAGCCAGTGTGTTTTAGTACATGTGAAATGTAATGCGTGTGGGCTGCTTTCTTGGCTTGTGCCCTCAACCTGTAATCCTACAGAATAACAAATAGTTCAGTTGTCTGCTTTGCTGTATTGCTTGATTCGAATGCTTGTTTGTTACTTGTTACGCTATACCTGAGTTGGCCAATATGTCAGCAGCGCCTACTGTACTATCGTAAAGAAATGCATGCCTAGTTCATTTGAGTCCTTCACTTTTCCTCTGAACTTCATCACAAGACTGTCTTCGTAGTTTATATGAGGCCACACTGTTAAGTGCTTTCTCAGATTATTTCAATTGGTTAGATGCCTTGGCAACTTAAATATAGCGGTGGTACACTCCCTTTCAACTAGGGATGTCAACTGGGTCCCGTTTAATCCCGATTAAAGTCCACAAGTGGTATGATAGTTCAAAAGAGTTTTTGTTTTTTGAGGAAAATGAACCAGGGAGCTAGCAAAAACTAACTAGATGGGACTGGTAGATGTCGTTTATTTGCCACTTACATCCCTAGTTTCATCTTACCATTTTAATTTCTTTTCGGCTGATGCTGCTTCGAACCATTTAAATATAGCTTGCCATGCTCGGCAATAATTCGTATGTCGTTTACCATGTAAGCTTACTGCCTGGATCATGCGATAAGTATCTCTTACTTATGTCCAGCGGAAACCTTTCAGGATGCCGTTCACACTAGGACAGAATGTACAACCCCAGAATCTATTTGTGGAAGCAGTGCGCCATCCATGTTACCAGATGGTAGCAGTTCAGAGGCAACACCGCCGGAGAGTAGTCTGAGCACATATATTATAGTTCTTGAGGCTCTACTAGAGGCAGAAAGAGATGGTGTGGCTGCCATGAATGAGTTAATCACGATCTTGAAGCTAGAAATTATGCAATTAGCTGCACGCATTATGCAAGCAACCCAAGAATTGGAGGAAGTAAGAATGTTGCATTTGAAGACGGAGGAGGTCCTGCTGCTTCTGCTATGTGAAGCCCAGGGTAATCCCAGTTCTTCTTTAGATAGCAGTTGAAATTGTCATTAGATTATTGTACTTGCATGTTGTGTCATGTCTCTGAATGGATTATGTTGTAAGACCCCCCTATGTTGTCCATGTGTTGTAATGATCCGAATTTTTTAGGCGAGGTAATCCTCAGTACTTGTATGATTGACATAAGGTGAACTGTTTTTCGTGTGAGCATATTGTATTGGATGAAATAACTGTTTGACTCAAAGTGTATCCAACCTACTGAATTCGAAGATCACGGCATTTCTAAATCATAATCATATATAAAGGTGGAATAAATCTTTGTTGTGGTTTTGAAGAAATAAATAACAAAACGTAGATTTATCTGTGGATATTCGTAATCGAATAAAAATTAGATTTGGATTTAGTTGCCAGGGCTCAGGGCAAACGTGAATGCTAATTCTCCCAAGTTTTGAATGAAGCGGCTAAACACCCACTATCACTTGTGGGCTGCCCGAAGCAAGTGTTTGTGAGATGGAAATTACTGTCTACCCCTGACACTTGACATCCTTATCGACCGGATTTACACTACTGTCGATAGGGGTAGACTAGTAACTTCAATCAGACGTGACACGACGGCCTCTGAGCCCATTCAGACACGGTGGGCGCCAAACGTGGGCGACAAAACACATTTGATTCAAGCTCGTCTAAAAGACATGTGTCTCTCCCTCCATTTCCCCATTCATCCACGGTGGGCGGCCAAACAAACTCACCTCATCCGAAATCGATGTAGGCTAATATTTTAAATAGGGGCAGATGTGTAACTTCCCTTAGACGTGACACAACCGCCCTACCTGTCAGCCCCGTTCATACATCGTGGGCGCCAACCGGGGGCGGCAAAACACCCTCTACTCGCCCGAAATCGTTACCGGCAAATATTTGGGAGATGCGAGATTACCGTCCTATCCCCAACTGATGTGATGTCCGAAATTTTAAACGGGGGATAAGTTCGTAACTTTGCCACATTTCAGACAAGCGCGTCCCAAAGTTTGAGATCCCCCCTCCCCCTCCATTTACCCATTCATACACCATCGGCGCCACGACAACCTCCCCACTGCGGCCAGCCTCCTCCGTCTGCCACCCCATCCTCCACCTTGTCGAAGCCGCTACCCCTACCCCGTCGTCCACTTCAAGAGATGGACGTCTCTCATCCACGGTGCTAGACCAGGATCCATTCATCGCGCCGTCTCGCTTCATCGGCGCTGTCGTCCACTTTGTCGTTGCCGCTCCTACGACCTCCTCGTCCACGGCAATAGGATTTATCCCCCAACCCGGCCGTTTGCCATCTAAAGTCTTCTTCCCCGCCGCCGACAGCCATCGCACCCGCAGCACCCTCAACGTATCAGCAGGGGCCTACACGGCGTCGCAAGAGAGGTGGTACTCTTCCATATGTGCTTAAGTTATTGATCTCACCCGGAAAATAGATCTTAAATTGTTTACTGTACTTTTCTTGTCCGTACCAAATCGTAGTGGCTAGTTGAATGCAAACATTGGTTGCGAAGTAGCTTTGTCCGGTTTGCACCTATAGATCCGCCATGTCATGGTCACTATACTCGTAAAGCTTATGGTTTCCCCCCTTTATATTCACTACCATCATTGTAGGTGCTTCACTGCTTCGTGTTGTGCTAGCATTTCTCCTCAAGACCTCAACCCATCAAGAGAAACCACATGCCACTCATAATTCCAAAGCTTACATGTTGAAATACGAATCTGATATGATGTTCATATTACTAAAACAGAGAACGTTTAATTGGTCACCTAATGTTCCTATATACATTTCGAAAAGCATGTGCGCCACCCACTGGTCCAGCTAGTTCCACTTTCCTGATTTTACTCTTGATGCTTAGGGTTTTCCCATTTTATCTACTCTACTATGATCTGCGTAGGTGCTTTCTGTCATACTAGGATTACTCCACCCTTCAAGCTAAAGAACACAACACTCAAAATTCCAAAGCTTAGTTGTTCAAATATGATTGTGATATGATACTGATATTAGTTAACAGACACATTTAATTGGTTAGCTAAAGGTCCCACTTGAGTTTCCAAATGCATGTCGCGACATATAGAGAGACAGCAGAATTGCATTTCTTTGTCACTTGTTGACTGTACTTTCTTGTCCATACCAAATCTTAGTTGTTATTTCAAAGCAAATATCGGTTGCTAACTACCCTTTGCACGGTTTGCAGCTTCAGATCTGCCATCCCACTGCCACGATCAACACTATACTCATCATGCTTACGGTTTCCCCATTATATGATGACCACGATCAGCCTACATGGTTCGTGTCCTAATAGCACTGCTCCACCCATCGAGCTAAACAAGCTTAGTTGTACAAATTCAAATATGATATTATGCTGATATTAGTAAAACTGAGAGATGTTTAATTGGTCAGCTAAATGTTCCTACTTTAGTTTCGAAATGCATGTGAGCCACATACGGAGAGACCGGAAGGAATAGTATTTCTCTGTGCACTCTGGTTCATCATGGGTGGCTAACCGACATTGTATAGAAAGACTTGTAATATCTTCAATATGCTTGCTCTTCTGCTCATCTTTAAGATGATCCTCGTCTCTTGCGGTCGACTGGTCAGGTCGAGTTATTCTCCCTTAGTATATTTTGAATCTGTCAGGTCTGGTCAACTTGTTCTTCTTTACTATATGTTGAAGCTGTCATCTGCGAAGTATCATCACTTCTGGAGCTCTCATATTTTGAGTAGTAGGCCACATTATATTAATGCACGCACCAAATTACAGCATGCATGGCACCTCTTAGAAGAATTGTAGAGATAGCACAAAGGGGTTTACAGGGAGGAAGTATTGGATTAGAATCACTTCTGCATTACAAAGATAATCTCACTTGTTTTTATGTTTTCATGCATGTCAGGTATTGAACATTATCAAAATGAATATGAGAATGGGCGCACGAGAGGAATATTGCGGAACAATCCACTGGCTAACAAACTTGGCATGGTGGAGGATGGGCTATCCTATTCACCCATCAAGGTGCATGCTCTAACTTGGCAAGGTTGTATTGGTCGCACATATTTTGCATCTGACCTCTTGCATTACTTCTACTTTGTTACACCATCTGCTTAGTTTAAGCATCATATATGAGTATATGCCATACCTATCCATTTTCTGTACCTATTCCATGTGTCGTTATACTATGTTTTCCAGTCAAATGTTTTTCTTTCGTAATAGATGTCCAAAAGGAAGAGGGTGATTGCAGATCCTCAAGGAGTACAAACTAGGTATTTGGAAAAGGTAGTGATACCTGTTAAATCAGATAGATCAGCAGCCACAGAAAACACAGGCCCAACTGTAACAGACTTTACCCCTACTCCAGTGGCCAAACCCCTATTAGAACTGCTGACAGCCCAGCGTCAAGTAATGTCTATGATATCAATTCAAAATTTGAACTCCTAAATTTCTGCATGTGCCTTACCTTCTCTCTTGTATGAAAACTAATTTCAGATGAATCTCCTTGCTCAAAGGATCATAGGATCTCACGACAATACTGGGCTCTACATTGCTCTTGTCAGTACCTCTTGCCCTTTGTCAGCATACTTACACTCATTGCTGTTTGATTATGTAGCATCACTGTAAATGTTCGCTTCTTTATCCTCCCTTTGCTTGAAATTATAAGATCTATATTTACTCTTAGATAAATGTAGAATTAACACAATGGTTATGAAGTTTTGGATTGCTCATGTAAGTACCTATTGTCATGTACTCCCACTGTATCAAATTAATTGTTGATCAATTGGATGTATTTAGAACTTAATAGTGCTAGATACATCCATTTGAGCGACTACTAATAACGGACGGTGGTGGTATTACTGTACATGCATCGCGAGATAGTTGATTGTCTAGCATTACTCTGCATCTTATCTGCCCTGCCCTCCGCTTTCTCCAAATTATCATATCGACATTTACTCTTACCAAAATGTTGAATAAAGCCAATGCCACTACACACGTTCATGTCTGCATTCCTCTTGTCAGTACCTTTTGCCTTGTAACGCTGTACTTAATTAATTGCTATTTGATTATGTATCATCAGTCTGCACCTGAGCTTCATTATCCTCTATTTCTTCCAATATTATTTGATCCATATTTACTCTTTGCAAAATGTAGAATAATGGCAATGCTTATAAAGAATTTTCTTTGAGGAATTTATTGAATTATCTTTCCATCAACATGGAGAAGGGCTTTGTCCAGCCCGTGTTAACATGTAATGTAAGTTCATCCTTCTCAAGCCTTCAAACTTTGTTCTAGTATAGATTTGGATGGGCATCATTTCCTCCACTTCTATTTACATCTGATTGGATGTTTGCAACAACTACCAGTTTTAAATTGTAGTTGTAAAAACATGTTCCTTATGCAGAACAGATCCATTTATTTGCTTATATAATTGTGAAACATGTTACGTGTCTCCTTGTTTCTCTTTCAGAGTCGTATCTCTTATGCCAGGCAGAACTTTAGGAAAGATAGTGAGCCAAACCATCTTGAGGACAGCGAGATGACCCCAAGGTCCTGTCTGGATGAAGACAGTGAGTTGAAGCTACTCACCAGCAGGTGTGAGACAACCTCTGTGCAGTCGCTGCCTCAATGAGTTCGACTTCTTCAGTCTCAACTTAAAGCTGAAAGGCTTGCTTCAGCTCAGCTCTGACTTGAAGTCAAAGATGTAATGAAGATGTCAGGGGACTGCCTTGTGCACTATGGTGCCATACGGCTAGGGATGAAGCATCTATCGTTGACACAACTGAGGTCTCATCAGCTTGTTCGGCTGCTTGCGGGGCCCGAGCTTGCCAGGTCTAGTGCCTTCTGAAGTGTTCTCAGTTTTGTATATTCTTTTGTCGGCGTGTTTATATGCACTGGTGGCAACCTTTGATGCCCAGTGTATGTAATCCGCGCTCATGTTGCGCTTTATTATCAACGGTAGCGAACTTTGATTCCCAGTGGATGTAATATGCCGTAATTTCTTTGTTGTATAGTCTAGGTTTATTCTTTGGTTGGTATGCTGTAATATAGGCCGGAAGGTTCAGTGGATCTTAGTGTTGTCCGTCTTCAGGCCGGCCCGTTACTCATATGGGCCAAAACGTGGGCCTATAATCATCTTGGGCCATTAGTAGGTCCAAACCTATAGTAGTTTCCCGCCTTTAACAGGCCATGGGCTACATATTTACTGTAGTGACACTGGGCTTCCTACGGGCCATAGAAACAATGGGCCTTCTACAGTCCGAAGAAACAATGGGACTTCTACGGGTCGTAGAAACATTGGGCCTTCTACGGGCCATAGAAAAAATGGGCCTTCTATGGGCTGTATCATCAATGGGCCTTAGACGAATCGTATGATCGATTGGCCAAACATGGGCCAAAAACAGACCGCATTATGGCCGTAAACGGGCTAGAGTTGGAGTCGTCCATTCATGGGCCGACCATAACGGGCCGTATCTGATGACGCTATGAAAACAGCCCAACGTATTAACGGGCCACAAACGGGCCGGCTGTAACCACGGGCTGAATTTGGCCCACAAGCAGAAAATGGCAGTAACGAGCCGTAAGTAACCGAATGTTCGAAATGAGCCCAAGAATAAATGGGCCCTGAGAAGGCCGAAAGATAACATGGGCTGCAAACGGCCCAATGGATTAATGGGCCGTTAATGGGTATAAAGTGATACAGTGTTCATTACGGGCCAGTTTCACCACGTGCCGTTAATGGGCCAAGAGTTACAAATGGCCTCATACGGGCCGAAAGACGTCATGGGCCATACATGGGCCAGAACTTATAATGGGCTGGAATCATATTGGACGGCCCAGATGATGCTACTGGGCCTAATTCGGATAGGTCGTAATGTGCCCTGGGTTAGCGGGCTGTAAATGGGCTATATGCGAACAGGCCGTCAATAGGCTTTCCGTGGGCCGGCCCACCACCTTTTGACCAAGTCAAACGGGCCGGCCTTTTCACAGGAATGGGCCTCTGTTCGGCCGTGCCACGTGTCGACGTATCATAGGCGCCTTCGGCCCAATGACTGGATGACATCTGTCCCAAGGGTGAGCCGACACGTGTTTCCTCCAGCCAATGATGATTTTACACGTGGAAAATCCCCATTGGTCGGGGTTGTTAGCGGGTTATCGGATCCAAAACCAGACCCGATAGCTTAACGGCGTTCCATTACGGTGGATGCCACATGTCGGTCACCCTTGACGAAAGCACTTCTGTGACGCGCGATTTATCGTCATGGAAGTGGACACTTCCGTGATGATAATTTTGGTAATGTCATGGAACTCTTCTACGACAGCACAGGTATGACTATCTTGATTCTGTCATAAAATTTTCATGGATGTACATGCATGACAAAAAAACGCGACCTACTGTGACAAACACGTATCATCACGGAAGTGTATTTTTTTTGTAGTGACTCCTCCAGCACCGACCTTATAGTAAAATTGCAGTAGCCTAGGCATTTGAACCGTCGCCCTCCCTCGTCCACCACAATCTCCACCCACCATTACTAAAATTTTCAGTAGCGGCGGCGTATCCTCAAACACCAACCCCCCTCTCCACAGTCCCCCACCCATCCCCTCCCCCCCCTCAAACCCTAGCTCGCGGCCGCCGCCAACCCCTGCCGGTCTGCCCGTTCCTCCTAGCTGATAATAAAGTTCAGTTTACCCAGCGATTCCCATACCGTCGCCCCACTCCCCTGAGTTTTTAGATGAGGCCTACGGTGTCCTTCCCCACTAGATCCACGTCCCCTGCTCTAGAATGTCGCAGCCTAAGCTCGACCACGTGTCCCGGGGAGCCTGACGAGCGTCCAACCAAGGTTTATCATGTTCTCTCCGGCGGACGTTGGCGAGGTGGCCGCCGTTCGCCCCGACCCGTCGATCCTGTAGAAACACGTCGCCACGGAAGCGGGCGAAGACGTTGACTACATTGCCATGCCGAAGGCTTCATGTCAGCGGGCTAGCATATTATTGTATCTCAGGAAAGCTGGCTACGACATCAAGCTCGTCCACAGTGACGGCTTCACGCGGGCCATGTCACAGGTTAAGTGGTCCATCCCCAACCCCGCTGGTTTAACTGCCGTCGATCTCTTCGACGGCCTTGCCGCTAATATCCTCCGCCAAGCGGTCAAGGATTTGCGAGCTTTATACGCCATCAAGCCCATTTTGTCATTTCTGAAGGACACGTTCTGGCGGCGGCTTGGGATCCTCAATTGCCATGTCAGATCTCATCGACCACGACCACGACCACGAGGAGGGCACCCACGAAGGTTCTTCCAAGGTGAAACAGCCCATCTGTGACATCAGAGAGCGCACCATGGGTCTGTGCTCTTCCAACTGGAAGGATCCCGTTCATGAAATGTGAGGCAACATTCTATCAGCAAATCTTACCTTTTCTAACTTGCCAACCCGTACCCTCTATTGTAGTAGCATTTGCCGTGTGGTGCTTTAACTGTACCGTGTTTAATTATTTCAGTTATGCAAAAATGTATTGTTCAATAGGGCTATGTGATGTCTAAGTATGAATTGTCCACTTCAGTTTCACGAATGGCTATATTTGGTTGTTTATAGTGAGTAGATGCCTTGTTTATATGTATTTGGTTGTTAGGTTGGTTGGAGTGAGCATTTTTCCAGTTATCGAGCAGATGCCTTGTTTATATGTATTTGGTTCTTAGTTTGGTTGTAGTGAGCATTTGTCCAGTTATCAAGCAGATGCCTTGTTTATCTGTATTTGGTTGTTAGGTTGCTTTTTTTAGCATTTGTCGAGTTATCAAGCAGATGCCTTGTTTATCTGTATTTGGTTGTTAGGTTGTTTTTTTAGCATTTGTCCAGTTATAAAGCAGATGCCTTGTTTATCTTTATCTGCTTGTTAGGTTGGTTGTAGTGAGCATTTGTCCAATTTTCAAGCATATGCCTTGTTTATCTGCATTTTCTTGTTAGGTTGGTTTCAGTAAGACTCTGTCCAGTTTTCAATGGCTAAATTTGGTTATTATACTGGTCATCTATGCCTTGTTTATTTCAGTCATTCACAATGTCTTGTTCATTATGTGCAAGTCGGAACTGTGCCGCTCGACTACATCAATACCAGTTTGAACGGCTATATTTGGTTCCAGTTATTCCTGGTGTAGTTAACACATGCCCTTTATTTCAGTTTTACACATTTATCCAGTGTGATGTTTAAGCATTACCTACGTTCTATTCATTTTCAACAATACCAGTTTGAATTGCAATATTTGATGGCTGTTAAGCTTGTTGTCGGTAACATTGCCTTCCATTTTATATCTGCTTTAACAGCATGCAGAAACTAACACATTCAAGCTATCATTTGGAGATGATGTTGTTTACCTTTGCTATATTTGTTTGAAGTTAAGGTTGCTGTACCTATAATGCCTTTCCACTACTTATGCAGGACAACAACGGGAGCGGCCACCATTTTCCGCCGAGGTTAGCTTCATCCCTCGGCTTGTACTCCCCCCGTCGTTCCATAATGTAGTGCATATAGATCCAGGCCTGGACACTTGTTAGCTTCTAATATTGACTTGTTGCTTGTAGGTACATATGCCCTTGGCAAGGATCCACGCATCGACCCTTTTTGCGTATGGGGCAATGAGATATTGATGAACAAGCATCAAGTGAGGAAACTGATAAGGATTATTAGCAAAAAGATACGAATGGTGCCAAGCAAATTATTTGTTTATGCTCTATCCAACACAACGGGGAGCTGTAGGATGGTAACTACAAACTATGCAGCCTTCTCTTTTTACTGCCCATAATGAGTTGTTAGACAACAATGTTTGCATCTTTTTCGTTCCCAGTGGTTCCCGAAGCAGTTCACTCAAGATTACCTCGCAAAGTACATGATTGTTGGACAAGCAATGAAGGTTAAAGTATTTCATCCAGACTACAATGAGCATCGAGAAGTCGTAATGAAGACAGTGAAGGATGGACGGGCAGCCATCACAAGGGGTTGGCCTAGAGTCGTGCGTGCATTACGCATGGAGGAGGGCACAATATGGGCATTCCGCTTCACCTTCTCTAGCAACCAGAATGTCTTTCGCCTCTCTCTTTACAGTCTTTAGTACAACTGTGGTTCATCATTCTTTACTAGGTGCTTCTGTAGTTCTTCAGTATATGTACCTATGCATCGAATTATGCATTCATGGTTGAACCTATATTTGTAATAAACATGGCTAGATATGAAATAAGTGATTGCCTACTTTCAAATTCAAAACATGTTATTTTTAAATTAGGGATTACACTGCACACGGTTTGCGAAAGCGAAACGTCCGCAATAGACGTGGAGATCAGAAACGTTTCTAGGATCCACTACGTGTGCGATCAATCTCCACTGCACACACGACATTCTCTTGAAAACTATTTGCGTTAGGCCACCTTGTGCAAACGTTTACACATAAGAACTATGTGTGATGGATAGCCTTTGCCACAAAGTTTCTTCTACGCCCCGTGTGTGATGCATTCAATAACGCGAACTATAAAATTGTTAATATCGTGTGCAATGGTAACGCTATCACAAACGATTTAACGGGAAAAATTGTGTGTGATGTACCTGTGAGCAGAAACATTTTCCTTGGAGCGACAGTGTGGGATGTACATACAAATGGAAACGTTTAGCGGGGACTGACCGTGTGGGATGTACTTGTGATCGGAAACAATTTTGCCTGTATAATTGTATTTTTTAGCTCTACTATACGTATTTCCGTATTTGAGCGCTCGCCGGTCGCACGCGACCTCATTTTGCCGAGCGTGTGTGCCACGAGGGCATATCCCCGACGGTTTCTGGTTCGTGTGGGTAGGACCCCCCTATCGCCGTCACTCACTAGGAGACATTTCCAAATGCCGTCGCGAGAAGGGGTTTAAAACCATTTGTATAGCACCGACGCGTACTGTGACACCCGAAAAATTTAACCATGATTTATTGATTAAGTTTTGCCAGGAGAATTTTTTTTATTTTTCTGGATTTATCTTTGGTTTCAGAACCTTTCTTTTCTTTGATATTGTGGAGTTTTTGCCCCAAGTAAAAAAAACTTTTCAAAGATATTATTTGGACTTGTATACCCTCTCTTGAACATTTCTTTTATCAGTGAAATTTTCTATATGATTATTTTCCTTGAGCTCTATATCTTTAAAAATGATTTTTCTTAAGCTTTAGAGCCTCTTTTGCACTACAACCCTTTGATAGATTTATTTAAAAATCCCACCAAAATTTGGGGATGACATGTGATGTTCCTAGATCACTTTTGTGCAAAAATACCCTTTAGTCATTTGGAGATTTTGAGCTTTTCCCCAAGTTTTCAAATCTGGTCCAGTTTGCACTTTTGCACTACAACCTATTTAAATATTTCCTTAAAACTTACACCAAAATTTGGGGATGTTAGTAGGAGTATATTATTCAACTTTATGCAAAAACCCACTGGTGTTGTATGGAAAATTTGAGTAAAACATCCTCCTTTGCTCTCTGGACCAGATTGGCCTTTTCTACTGCAACTCCAATTTTTATTGCTCTGTTGCCCATGATTCTTCTTCTTACTTATAGTCCACCCTACAAAACCCTTAAGTTCAGGAGAATGCACCCATGAGAATATTTTTGGTCCATGAAACTATGCCTTTTCTTTCTGTCCAGAAATGGTTATCTCAAAAACTTCCACTAGCAAGTTTCTGTTTTTGCCAAACTAAACTTGCCATCCTCCTTTTCATCTAAAGAGACTAGGATCTGGAGATTTTGGCCACCCCAAGAGTTGCCTAGATGCCCTTAGCATTCTGTCAAGCACCTTGTGTGCATGGTCAGATTCGACATAATTTTTAGTTTGCACATTGGACCTGCTTACTTTGCCTAACCACCATGTCCACTAACCTCCTTGCAAACAATAACCTAGACCTGCCAAACCTCACATGATGTGGAGCCCTCTGGCATGCCATGGCATTTTGCTGAACAGCTCGCGTGCGTGCGCTGGGCGCGCACAGAGCGCACGTTTTGCACGCGCGCGTACCGAGTCACCGCGTCCCACTGCCGTCACCCCGCGCTCGTTCTGGCCCTTCCCCACTCGCAGCCGACACGCCCCGACTCCTCCCTCGCCGCAGAGCCACTCCTGGAGCTCCACAGCGCCGTCGTCAGGTCGGCCGTGGCCGCTAGCGGCCGGCCACAGCAGGCCCCTGCCTTGGACGGCGCCGCCCGAGCCACAGCCGCGCGCCAGCTCGCCCTGAACAGCTCGAGCTCATCCCCACACCCTGCCAGACCCCGCCGGCCATCGCCACACGCCCCCTGGCTACAGAACGGCGGTTCGCCGTCGAGCTTATCCCCGGCCACCGCGGAACCGACCTACTCCCGCTATAAATAGGACCCCCGAGCTCGCCTAGGCCCTCAGGCAACCTCAAGCCAACCCTCTGGAGCTCCCCTAGCCCGCAATCGACGGAGGAAGGCCGTCTTCCCCATCTCCGGCAGGTTCGGCCGCCGCCAGTCCCCGGCTCCGCTCGTCGCAACCAGAGCCTCCCCCGTCCTACCAGTGCCACCATGCCCTTCCCCTTGATCTCGCGGAGCCACCCAACACCTCAAATTTGCTCGGGAACCATTGTAGCACGAACCCCCAAACTCACCCAAAGCTGCCGTCCGCCGCGGAGCTCGCCGCCGGCGACTCCCTCCATCCCCGTCACCTCCTCGACGACCGGGAGGACCGCCCTGGCCTGGCGGATCCATCCCCGCCCTCAGAACCCCGCGAGGAGCCGCCGTTCGCCGGCGTTGATCGCCGGAGCCCCGCCTCTGTTCGGCCAGAGGAGGAAGGAGGCGGGGGCGACCGGTCAAACCTGACCAGTGGGCCCCCTGGACCCACTGTCAGTGACCCCGAGCTGGTCCATGCTGGCTAAGTGGAGCGCAGAGTACGTTTTCCCCTCGAACCGTTTTTCTTTTCTGTTTCTTTTATTTATTTATTTTAACAGAAAGTTGACTAAAATTTGACTGGCTATAACTTTTTAAATAAAACTCCAAATGAGTTGATTCTTTTTCCTACCTCTCTCAAATTTCATCTAGTTTATTTTCATATTTATTTGAAAAAAAATTCAGAAAACTTTTGTACTGTTTTGAAACTATGTGTTAATTTGAATATTTTCAGAAATAGGATTTTTGGAGAGAGGAGAAAACTTTCAAAAGTTCGGGAATGCACCCTGCCTCTCCACAACTTGAAGGCAAGCATTCTGAACCCTGGCATAATATTGTCGTGTGTTGTTTGATACGGTTACAACACCCCTCGTCTCGGAGTTTCCGTTATTTTATGCGATGATATGAACATACTCATAAGTGCATATTGATGATTCCGTGCTATTGGAATTTGATACGTTGTGATAGTAATCACCATCGTATGCCTTTCATGCATACCGGAAGGAATTCGGGAAAGCCTCTGTCTTGGGTAGACACGGGCTTGTCTCTAGTCCTCCGTCGAGACGGTTGTGTCCGGTATGGCATGATGAGGTATGGTGAGTGGTGATTCTGTCCGTTGGTTGAAATATATCTGTTATGCTAATCATGCAGGGAATACTAAAACCTCTTGAGTCGACCATAGATCAAGTCTTGTTCCAGTAACCCCCATACTTGCTTCGTACTACCACTTGTCCCTGCCATAGGTAGGGTACGGCTCAGTAAGTTGTCAACCCCTTTCCTAGCACACACCGTACAGAGAGGCCATGGTGGAAGATGTTGGGTAACGTAGTAATTTCAAAAAAATTCCTACGCACACGCAAGATCATGGTGATGCATAGCAATGAGAGGGGAGAGTGTTGTCCACGTACCCTCGTAGACCGACAGCGGAAGCGTTATCACAACGCGGTTGATGTAGTCGTACGTCTTCACGATCCGACCAATCAAGTACCGAACGCACGGCACCTCCGAGTTCTACACACGTTCAGCTCGATGACGTCCCTCGAACTCCGATCCAGCCGAGTGTTGAGGGAGATTTTCGTCAGCACGACGGCGTGGTGACGATGATGATGTTCCACCGACGCAGCGCTTCGCCTAAGCTCCGCAACGGTATTATCGAGGTGTAATATGGTGGAGGGGGGCACCGCACACGGCTAAAATATCGTATATCAAGTGTGTCCATGGGGTGCCCCCTGCCCCCGTATATAAAGGAGCAAGGGGGAGGCCGCCGGCCTAGGGAGGAGAGGCGCGCCAGAAGGGGGAGTCCTACTCCCACCGGGAGTAGGACTCCTCCTTTCCTTGTTGGAATAGGAGAAGGGAAGGGAGAAGGAGAAAGAAGGACGCCCCCTTCCCTAGTCCAATTCGGACCAGATCATGGGGATGGGCGCGGCCACCTTTTGAGGCCTTTCTCTCCTTTCCCGTATGGCCCATTAAGGCGCAATACGAATTCCCGTAACTCTCCGGTACTCCGAAAAATACCCGAATCACTCGGAACCTTTCCGAAGTCCGAATGTAGTCGTCCAATATATCGATTTTTACATCTCGGCCATTTAGAGACTCCTCGTCATGTCCCCGATCTCATTCGGGACTCCGAACTCCTTAGGTACATCAAAACTCAATAAAACTATCATCGTAACGTTAAGCGTGCGGACCCTACGGGTTCGAGAACTATGTAGACATGACCGAGACACCTCTCCGGTCAATAACCAATAGTGGGACCTGGATGCCCATATTGGCTCCCACATATTCTACGAAGATCTTTATCGGTCAGACCGCATAACAACATACCTTGTTCCCTTTGTCATCGATATGTTACTTGCCCGAGATTCGATCGTTGGTATCTCGATACCTAGTTAATTCTCGTTATCGGCAAGTCTCTTTACTCGTTCCGTAATAAATCATCCCGCAACTAACTCATTAGTCACAATGCTTGCAAGGCTTATAGTGATGTGCATTATCGAGTGGGCCCAGAGATACCTCTCCGACAATCGGAGTGACAAATCCTAATCTCGAAATACGCCAACCCAACAACTACCTTTGGAGACACCTGTAGAGCACCTTTATAATCACCCATTTACGTTGTGACGTTTGGTAGCACACAAAGTGTTCCTTCGGTAAACGGGAGTTGCATAATCTCATAGTCATCGGAACATGTATAAGTCATGAAGAAAGCAATAGCAACATACTAAACGATCAGGTGCTCAGCTAACGGAATGGGTCAAGTCAATCACATCATTCTCCTAATGTGGTGATCCCGTTAATCAAATGACAACTCATGTCTATGGCTAGGAAACATAACCATCTTTGATTAACGAGCTAGTCAAGTAGAGGCATACTAGTGACACTCTGTTTGTCTATGTATTCACACATGTATTATGTTTCCGGTTAATACAATTCTAGCTTGAATAATAAACATTTATCATGATATAAGGAAATAAATAATACTTTATTATTGCCTCTAGGGCATATTTCCTTCAGAAGATACCGGCTGCATCCGGTAGGCATGCCACCTGGTCCGGGGGCATGGGTGTTTCTGGTTGGGACCGAGAGGGGGGCACCCCTTAGAGAGCTCGATATAAATTTGATACCATGCTACGCGAGGTTGTAGCCTCCCCACTCAGAGTTTTGCTTAACAGGTGTCGTGGGTGATTCCAGACACTGGTAAGTTAGGCTGGTGTGTGCGGTCAGGTGTGTTTTCAATTGAAAGACCGTGGACGGAATTAGTCCCGATGGACTAAAGGAATCCGTTACTCGTGGGTAAAGAGTACACCCTCTGCAGAGGTTAAATCTATTCGAATAGCCGTGTCCATGGGTAAGGACTACAGTCTGAGATGGGTCAAGTGTCGGTCTTAGTGTCGGTCTTCGGAGGAGAAAACTGTTAAACTAGAACTTGGATCATGACTTGTGACTTGTGATGATTATGATTATTATTATTATGGACTAACCCATTATATTATTTGAATTATCGAGTATCCCTGGGACGGTTCAACCTCCTGGATATTCACTATGATCCTTTTATTTATAAGCCCTTTATGTGGTGTCGCTAAGACGCCCGACTGTGGCATGCTTGTTATTCCCCTTATTTATAAGCCCTTTATGTGGTGTCTCTCAGACGCCCGACTGTGGCATGCTTGTTATTTGTTTACTTTATATGCCCTTTATGTGGTGTCGCTCAGACGCCCGACTGTGGCATGCTTGTTATTTTTTTACTTTATAAGCCCTTTATGTGGTGTCCCTCAGACGCCCGACTGTGGCATGCTTGTTATTTGTTTACCTTATAAGCCCTTTATGTGGTGTCGCACAGACGCCCGACTGTGGCATGCTTGTTACTTATTTTACTTTATAAGCCCTTTATGTGGTGTCGCTCAGACGCCCGACTGAGGCATGCTTTCTGTTGTCGTCCTTTCGAGGCGTCGCTTCAGACACCCGATCGGTGCATTTTTGTTTCTATTCTCGGATTGCATATTCATGTTTTATATGAACAACCTACTTGCGTGCAACATGGGTTTTGATTTCATGACTAACGTTGTGATCATAGAATATGTCAGAGCATGATTATCGTTTGTTATATTATACCCGTGTTCATAATGTTTTGCGAGTACATTCAAAGTACTCACTGGCTTGTCCCTGGCTATTGTCTTGGCCAGATTTCTTGCTTGGAGAGGAGCGTTGCGATGTCAGCCCCAGAACCCACGCAATGGTGACAACAGCCTCGCGAAGATAGGCGTTAACCTGGTCAGCTGTTCCTGTCGGAAATGGAGTCCCATGGCCACTGATGAACCACAAACCGCTTCCGCCATCAACCACTAGAAACCAGTTGTTGTACTCATAGGCCAGAATGGTCTTGTACTACATATTATGTATTTTGCTTGGAGTTTCTGTATCAAGTTGGTGCCTCATCAGCTAACAGTAATCCTGGGGCTGGTGAGCGCAAGGGCCATTTTCTGGGAAATTGATATCCCGAAAATCCGGTCCTGACAAACTTGGTATCAGAGCCAGGCTGACCATTGGCTAATCCTATCTTAGCCAGGTCAATAAACCTAGGTTAACCAGCCCACCAGACCATAACCTAACCCCGACCAAGCTTCTCGCGTAAGATAGCCCCATAGTGACCCAACACCTTTTGGCAGTCGGTGCCCAACCTATCAGCCTAGCCTGTCGATCACGCGCTAGTGACCGACGCCTAAATTGTCTCATTGGCAAGCGTGCGAAGGAAGACTCCATCCCCCTTTTTCTATAAAAAGGGCACGCTAACCTCAACACAGCACAACACACCCTCTTTCCCAAACCGAGCTATAATGCCTGGCCCCGTCGTGCACAATGAAACCACGGCAAACAACCTTGGAGGTTTTGTGACCATGCTAGCAAACCTCATCCGCCGTGCCTTTGCATTAGAAGAGACCCCGGAGTATGTTGTGTATCAAGGACCCATGAGCGGTGAGAGCCGTCAATTCTGGGCCATAGTGCACATCTATGGTAGGGGTCTATCTCCAGAACGCCCCTACAGGTTCACCAGAAGGACAACTTCCTTTGAGCCACAAGCCATCCAACTAGCTGCCCAAGAGGCTATAGTTCAACTCCGGCACTTGTCGCCCAGAGTTAACTGTCACTCGTTCTACTACTACCCCAGCCGTGACGGGCATGGTAGGCCACCCCAGGTTGCCAACGGAGATCACGAGACGGATCCTGCATTGTTGCATCTGGTGACCGCTATGTAAGTGCACTAGAGGGACTGTTCGATCAAATCACCCTTGATCTGATCGCAGTTCGTGGAGAACTGATTCGCCGAGCCCCGGTGAGAAGAGAAGATGAGCCCGACGCCGACAACCCAGTCGTGCTGTTCGGACAACCGATCGAGTCCCTAAGGACAGCCCCAGCCATCGACCAAAATACTTTGATGTCCCCAGAAGTGCTTCGTCGCCTTTTGGGAACACGCTCCAACGGGATTGTGGCCAACAACCCCCGCGAGGGTCATCATCGCTACCCCAACTCTGCAGCCCCTCAACCCCCTCCAGCTAATCCCGATGGTGAGACCCGTGGAGAAGCCTCGACGTCCACAAGGCATACCCGCCTAGATATGAACGAAGTAGACTAAGTCGCTCGAGTAGTACCGAGTCTTAGTATGTCCACGCCCTGTAACTGTGTGATCCTGCATCGCCGTAATTTAATGCTATTTGCTTGTGCGCCCCTATTTTAAATAGTAGCCATCCATAAGTATGTTGGTGTATGATTGCATTTTTAATTCCGGGCGTAGCTACCAACAACCAACCCCGGCAACACCCACAGTAATATTTTCAAACCGGCCCTTAGCAAATCTCAAGGACGAGATTTTTCTTAAGGGGGTAGTGTTGTAACACCCCAAAGATTTAACCATGATTTATTGATTTAAGTTTTGCCAGGAGAATTTTTTTATTTTTCTGGATTTATCTTTGGTTTCAGAACCGTTCTTTTCTTTGATATCGTGGAGTTTTTGCCCCAAGTAAAAAAAACTTTTCAAAGATATTATTTGGACTTGTATACCCTCTCTTGAACATTTCTTTTACTAGTGAAATTTTCTATATGATTATTATCCTTGAGCTCTATATCTTTAAAAATGATTTTTCTTAAGCTTTAGAGCCTCTTTTGCACTAGAACCCTTTGATAGATTTATTTAAAAATCCCACCAAAATTTGGGGATGACATGTGATGTTCCTAGATCACTTTTGTGCAAAAATACCCTTTAGTCATTTGGAGATTTTGAGCTTTTCACCAAGTTTTCAAATCTGGTCCAGTTTGCACTTTTGCACTACAACCTATTTAAATATTTCTTTAAAACATACACCAAAATTTGGGGATGTTAGTAGGAGTATATTATTCAACTTTATGCAAAAACCCACTGGTGTTCTATGGAAAATTTGAGCAAAACAACCTCCTTTGCTCTCTGGACCAGATTGGCCTTTTCTACTGCAACTCCAATTTTTATTGCTCTGTTGCCCATGATTCTTCTTCTGGCTTATAGTCCACCCTACAAAACCCTTAAGTTTAGGAGAATGCACCCATGAGAATACTTTTGGTCCATGAAACTATGCGTTTTCTTTCTGTACAGAAATGGTTCTCTCAAAAACTTCCACTAGCAAGTTTCTGTTTTTGCCAAACTAACCTTGCCATCCTCCTTTTCATCTAAAGAGACTAGGATCTCGAGATTTTGGCCACCCCAAGAGTTGCCTAGATGCCCTTAGCATTCTGTCAAGCACCTTGTGTGCATGGTCAGATTTGACATAATTTTTAGTTTGCACACTGGACCTGCTTACTTTGCCTAACCACCATGTCCACTAACCTCCTTGCAAACAATAACCTAGAACTGCCAAACCTCACATGATGTGGAGCCCTCTGGCATGCCATGGCATTTTGCCGAACAGCTCGCGTGCGTGTGCTGGGCGTGCCCAGAGCGCACGTTTTGCACGCGCGCGCACTGAGTTGCCGCGTCCCACTGCCGTCGGCCCGCGCTCGTTCTGGCCCTTCCCCACTCGCAGCCGACACGCCCCGACTCCTCCCTCGCCGCAGAGCCGCTCCTGGAGCTCCACAGCGCCGCCGTCAGGTCGGCCGTGGCCGCTAGCGGCCGGCCACAGCAGGCCCCTGCCCTGGACGGCGCCACCCGAGCCACAGCCGCGCGCCAGCTCGCCCTGAACAGCTCGAGCTCATCCCCTCACCCTGCCAGACCCAGCCAGCCATCGCCACGCGCCCCCAGGCTACAGAACAGCAGTTCGCCATCGAGCTTATCCCCGGCCGCCGTGGAACCGACCTACTCGCGCTATAAATAGGACCCCCGAGCTCGCCTAGGCCCTCAGGCCACCTCAAGCCAACCCTCTGGAGCTCCCCTAGCCCGCAATCGACGGAGGAAGGCCGTCTTCCCCATCTCCGGCAGGTTCGGCCGCCGCCACTCCCCGGCTCCGCTCGTCGCAACCAGAGCCTCCCCCGTCCTACCAGTGCGACCATCCCCTTCCCCTTGATCTCGCGGAGCCACCCAACACCTCAAATTTGCTCGGAAACCGTCATAGCACGAACCCCAAAACTCACCCGAAGCTGCCGTCCGCCGCGGAGCTCGCCGCCGGCGATCCCTCCATCCCTGCCACCTCCTCGACCACCGGGAGGACCGCCCTGACCTGGCGGATCCATCCCCGCCCTCAGAACCCCGCGAGGAGCCGCCGTTCGCCGGCGTTGATCGCCGGAGCCCCGCCTCTGTTCGGCCAGAGGAGGAAGGAGGCGGGGGCGACCGGTTAAACCTGACCAGTGGGCCCCCTGGATCCACTGTCAGCGAGCCCGAGCCGGTCCACGCTGGCTAAGTGGACACGTAAAGTGCAGAGTACATTTTCCCCTCGAACCGTTTTTCTTTTCTGTTTCTTTTATTTATTTATTTTTAACAAAAAGTTGACTAAAATTTGACTAGCTATAAATTTTAAAATAAAACTCCAAATGAGTTGATTCTTTTTCCTACCTCTCTCAAATTTCATCTAGTTTATTTTCATATTTATTTAAAAAAAATTCAGACAACTTTTGTACTGTTTTGAAACTATGTGTTAATTTGACTGTTTTCAAAAATAGGATTTTTGGAGAGAGGAGAAAACTTTCAAAAGTTCTGGAATGCACCCTGCCTCTCCACAACTTGAAGGCAAGCATTCTGAACCCTGGCATAATATTGTCGTGTGTTGTTTGATACGGTTACAACACCCCTCGTCTCGGAGTTTCCGTTATTTTATGCGATGATATGAACATACTCATAAGTGCATATTGATGATTCCGTGCTATTGGAATTTGATACGTTGTGATAGTAATCACCATCGTATGCCTTTCATGCATATCGGAAGGAATCCGGGAAAGCCTCTGTCTTGGGTAGACACGGGCTTGTCTCTAGTCCTCCGTCGAGACGGTTGTGTCCGGTATGGCATGATGAGGTATGGTGAGTGGTGATTCTGTCCGTTGGTTGAAATATATTTGTTATGCTAATCATGCAGGGAATACTAAAACCTCCTGAGTCGACCATAGATCAATTCTTGTTCTAGTAACCCCCGTACTTGTTTCGTACTACCACTTGTCCCTGCCATTGGTAGGGTACGGCTCAGTAAGTTGTCAACCCCTTTCCTAGCACACAGCGTACAGAGAGGCCATGGCGGAAGATACCGGCTGCATCCGGTAGGCATGCCACCTGGTCCGGGGGCATGGGTGTTTCCGGTTGGGACCAAGAGGGGGGCACCCCTTAGAGCGCGCGATATAAATTTGATCCCATGCCACATGAGGTTGTAGCCTCCCCACTCAGAGTTTTGCTTAACAGGTGTCGTGGGTGATTCCAGACACCGGTAAGTTAGGCTGGTGTGTGCGGTCAGGTGTGTTTTCAATTGAAAGACCGTGGACAGAATTAGTCCCGATGGACTAAAGGAATCCGTTAGTCGTGGGTAAAGAGTACACCCTCTGCAGAGGTTAAATCTATTCAAATAGTCGTGTCCATGGGTAAGGACTATAGTCTGAGATGGGTCAAGTGTCGGTCTTAGTTTCGGTCTTCGGAGGAGAAAACTGTTAAACCAGAACTTGGATCATGACTTGTGAGTTGTGATGATTATGATTATTATTATTAGGGACTAACCCATTATATTATTTGAATTATCGAGTATCCCTGGGCCGGTTCTACCTCTTGGATATTCACTATGATCCTTTTATTTACAAGCCCTTTATGTGGTGTCGCTAAGACGCCCGACTGTGGCATGCTTGTTATTCCCCTTATTTATAAGCCCTTTATGTGGTGTCGCTCAGACGCCCGACTGTGGCATGCTTGTTATTTGTTTACTTTATAAGCCCTTTATGTGGTGTCGCTCAGACGCCCGACTGTGGCATGCTTGTTATTTGTTTACTTTAT
>NC_057805.1:126256844-126265117 GCF_018294505.1 Triticum aestivum | reverse complement strand
TTATGTGGTGTCCCTCAGACGCCCGACTGTGGCATGCTTGTTATTTGTTTACCTATAAGCCCTTTATGTGGTGTCGCACAGTTGCCCGACTGTGGCATGCTTGTTACTTATTTTACTTTATAAGCCCTTTATGTGGTGTCACTCGGACGCCCGACTGAGGCACGCTTTCTGTTGTCGTCCTTTCGAGGCGTCGCTTCAGACACCCGATCGGTGCATTTTTATTTCTATTCTCGGATTGCATATTCATGTTTTATATGAACAACCTGCTTGCGTGCAACATGGGTTTTGATTTCATGACTGACATTGTGATCATAGAATATTTCAGAGCATGATTATCATTTGTTATATTATACCCGTGTTCATAATGTTTTGCGAGTACATTCAAAGTATTCACTGGCTTCTCCCTGGCTATTGTCTTGGCCAGATTTCTTGCTTGGAGAGGAGCGTTGCGATGTCAGCCCCGGAACCCACGCAATGGTGACAACAGCCTCGCGAAGATAGGCGTTAACCTGGTCAGCTGTTCCTGTGGGAAATGGAGTCCCATGGCCACTGATGAACCACAAGCCACTTCCGCCATCAACCACTAGAAACCAGTTGTTGTACTCATAGGCCAGAATGGTCTTGTACTACATATTATGTATTTTGCTTGGAGTTTCTGTATCAAGTTGGTGCCTCATCAGCTAACAGTAATCCTGGGGCTGGTGAGCGCAAGGGCCATTTTCTGGGAAATTGATATCCCAAAAATCCGGTCCTGACACGTACTAGTGACCATTCTCTCATACTACATCACAACCATTCTAAAAGCATGTTGGCACGCAAGGTGGACCATTATAAACTCCTAGCTAATTAATCATAGCATGAGTAACTATAATCTCTAATTGTCATTGCAAATATGTTTCATTCATAATGGGCTGAATCAAGAACGATGAACTAATCATATTTACAGAAACATAATAGGCCGAGTTCATACCGTCTTTTCCTCATCTCAATAATTACATCAAATATTGTCATTATTGCCTTTCACTTGCACGACCGAACGGTGTGGATAATAATAATAGTGCCCGTGCATTGGACTAAGCTAGAATCTGCAAACATTTATTCAAAAGAGAAGACAAGGTAATATGGGCTCTTTGTTAGATCAACAATAATGCATATGGGAGCCACTCAACATTTTCATCATGGTCTTCTCCTCTCTACCCAAAGAAAGGAAAAAGAATTTCAAAGAAACACACTGAAATGTTTTCGGAGTTTTTGTTTTTTTTGAAGAAAGTAAAATAAGAAAGAGAAAAACTATTTACACGGGAAAACTCCCAACAAATAAAGAAGAACGGGGAATCTTTTTGGGTTTTCTTTTAATACTACTACTAAATAAACATGGAAAAGAAACTCAAAAGAAGTTACAACTATTTTTTGGATTTTATCAAAGTTTTTCAAACACTCAAGAAGAAAGCAAGAAAAAGAAAATGAACTAGCATGGATAATACAATGAAAAAGTATGAACACCGACAACTGGAATGAGTGTGTGAACATGAATGTAATGTCGGCGAGAAATACGTACTCCCCCAAGCTTAGGCTTTTGGCCTAAGTTGGTTTATGCCCATGGATCAAAGTAGCCCTCTCCGGGTACTGAGGAGGATCCTGAGGGTTCCACTGGTTAGCGAGCTCCTGTGGCTCCCACTGATAAACAGACTCCTCATACGGATCACGTGATGGTTCTGGCTCAGGAACTGGGGATCGCGTCCGCTCCCAGTATGCAGAAATGTCCGCGGGCAAAATGAGGTACCTGCCTGAATGAATATCGAACAAAGAAGGTGCAGGCAAAGTAATAAGCTGACAAGTCTTCTAGTTGAATACCAGGTTATAGATGAGTCTCTTGTCCTCATCATCCCTAATAAAATCATGCGCCACCGTACTGTTATAGTCTAAGTATCTAGTGGGTAGTAGCATCTCCTCTTCCTCATCGTGCCTAATGGGTATCTCGAAGCGTCTAGCAAGGCGGGAGGCATAGATACCTCCAAAGATAGGACCCCTCGAACGGTTTAAACTCAATAGTCGAGCAAAAATAGTGCCCAAACTAAAGGTTTTATCACGAAGTAAAGCACGGCGCAAAATAGTGAGGTCGGGGGCACTAAGGCTTCCACTCTCTCCACGACCAATTAAACATCTCCCAGGAAATAATGAGTAATAGCATAAAACAAGAAATATGCAAACTAGCCACTCTAGCTTCCGACACTCCTGTCCCTTCCCCTACAGTAACTTCCTCGATAAAATCTTCCACATCTCTAGGACGTGGTTCATTGACGCTGCCCTCATAAGGTAATTTTCAAACCTCACAAAAATCGTAAACCATCATCTCCTTATGCTCATCATATAAATAAAATTCTACCGTGGGCGGTGATTGCCTAGCATGAAAGTAAAATTTTTGCATGAAGGTATTAGTGAGTAGGAGGTATTGATCACACTTATCATGGAGGAAGTTGGTGATGCCTGCATTCTCAGCCAAATAATAGAAATCTGCATAAATGCCGGCAGCCCTCAAGAATGCATCACTTGGCCATTCACACGGCCGAACCTCCGCGGTGCGAGGAAGGTTGTACTTGGGCTTCTTCTTCTCTTCATTTTTCATTTTCCTTTGAACCCTGGCTTGAAGAGCCTCTCAACCATCTCTTCATCATTTCTTTTCTCTGAAAATTTCTGAAATTTTTAGTGACTCAAAATAGAAGTGAACCAAACTCAACAAGATTAATAGCAACTACTCCTACAAGTGTCTAGAGGCTTAATCATGCATCAAAACTACTTTGGACCATATAAATTTGACATGCAAGCTCAAGAACAAGGTCACCACAGCCGCAAAAATTTGCAATAAATGAAGCACTAGAACAAAAACTAATTGGACCATTGGAGGAGTCATGTACCGAAGAATAATCCCCCCAAAGCAGTTTTGCAAATGGAGCTTTGCACAAGGAGATCGAAAATAGCAGCAAGATGAGCAAGAACACGTGTTTGAGCAACGGGATGATTTTTTCTGGAGGAAGAGGAAGTGGGTGAGTGCTGGAATAAGTGTGGGGGGGCCCATGTGGGAACCACAAGGCAGGGGGCGCGCCCTCCACCCTTGTGGTCCACTAGTGCAACCCCCTGGTGTGTTCTCAGTGCCAAAAATTCTTAAATATTCTATAAAAAATCATACTAAATTTTCAGGGCATTTGGAAAACTTTTATTTTGGGGACATTTTTATTGCACGGATAATTCAGAAAACAGACGAATAATACTATTTTTTCTTTATTTATTCTAAATAACAGAAAGTAAAAAGTAGGTACAGAAAGTTGTGCTTTCTAAATTCATCCATCTCATGCTCGTCAAAAGGAATCCATTAACAAGGTTGATCAAGTCTTATTAACAAACTTCTTTCGAATTAACATGAAACCGGAGAATTTTCGAATAACACTAGGTTACCTCAATGGGGATATGCATCTCCCCAACAATAAGAATGTCATATTTGTTGTTGACAGTAGGAAGAGGGAATTCAAAACCTCCAATAGCAATAGTCGAACTTTTTCCAATAGAATTGATGCTATTCACTTGAGGTTGTTTCTTCGGAAAGTGTACCGTATGCTCATTACCATTAACATGAAAAGTGACATTTCCCTTGTTGCAATCAATAATAGCCCCTGGAGTATTCAAAAAAGGTCTACCAAGGATGATCGACATACTGTCGTCCTCGGGAATATCAAGAATAACAAAGTCTTTTAAGATAGTAATGTTTGCAACCACAACAGGCACATCCTCATAAATACCGATGGGTATAGCAGTCGATTTATTAGCTATTTGCAAAGAGATTTCATTAGGTGTCAACTTATTCAATTCAAGTCTAGGATATAAAGCGAAAGGCATAACACTAACACCGGCTCCTAGATCACATAAAGCAGTTTTAACATAGTTTCTTTTAATGGAGCATGGTATAGTTGGTATTCCTCGGTCTCCTAGTTTCTTTGGTATTCCACCCTTAAAAGTGTAATTAGCAAGCATGGTGGAAATTTCAACTTCCGAGATCTTTCTTTTATTTGTAATAATATCTTTCAAAATATCAGCCAAACGCATACGCAAAAAGACAGGTATAAGAATTTCAACAAGGCACTCAAAATCCTCATCATCCTTTTTCTTGGATGGCTTAGGAGGAAAGGGCATGGGTTTCTGAACCCATGGTGCTCTTTCTTTAACATGTTTCCTAGCGATGAAGTCTCTCTTATCATAACGTTGATTCTTTGATTGTGGGTTATCAAGATCAACAACAGGTTCTATCTCAACATCATTATCATTACTAGGTTGAGCATCAACATGAACATCATCATTAACATTAGCACTAGGTTCATGCTCATCACCAGATTGTGTCTCAGCATCAGAAATAGAAATATCATTGGGATTCTCAGGTGTGTCTATAACAGGTTCACTAGAAGCATGCAAAGTCCTATCAGTTTTCTTTTTCTTTTTATTACTAGGAGGACTAGGCGCATCAGTATTAATTCTCTGAGAATCTTGGTCAGTTCTCTTTGGATGGCCTTCGGGATACAAAGGTTCTTGGGTCATCTTACCACCTATAGTCATAACCCTAACAACATTATCATTGTTCTTACTATTCAACTCATTGAGCAAATCATCATGTGCCTTGAGTACTTGTTCTACTTGAGTTTTCACCATGGAAGCATGCTTACTAATAATCTTAAGATCACTTACACTTCTACTCATGTAATCACCCAAGCAGTCAAGAATGTAAGCATTACATTTCAATTGTCTACTAACATAAGCATTGAAGTTTTCTTGTTTAACAATAAAATTATCAAACTCATCCAAGCATTGACTAGCAGACTTATTATGAGGAATATCACCTTCATCAAATCTATAGAGAGAATTTACCTCTACTACCTATGTCGGGTTATCAAGACCATGTATTTCTTCAATAGGCAGTAATTCTTAACATCTTCATCTTTAATACCTTTTTCTTTCATAGATTTCTTTGCCTCTTGCATATCTTTAGGACTGCGAAATAGAATACCTCTTTTCTTCGGAGTTGGCTTAGGAGTTGGTTCAGGAAGTGTCCAATCATTATCATTACTCAATATACTATTTAATAGCAATTCAGCTTGCTCAACAGTTCATTCCCTGAAAACACAACCAGCACAACTATCTAGGTGGTCCCTAGAAGCATCAGTTAGTCCATTATAAAAGATATCAAGTATTTCATTTTTCTTGAGAGGATGATCAGGCAAAGTATTAAGTAATTGGAGAATCCTCCCCCAAGCTTGTGGGAGACTCTCTTCTTCAATTTGCACAAAGTTAAATGCTACCTCTTGAGCATGCGTTAGTTTTCCCTTGAAGAGCAAAGGGTGATGCAGCAAAGTAGCGTAACACTAGTACAGCGAGCTCCTAAACAAACGGTTTTTAACCCCTTTCTGCGACGGCATTTGGAACCGTTGCCAAGTGAGTGTGGGCGATAGGGGGTCCTTCCCACACGACCCAGAAACCGTTGGGGATATGCCCTCTTGGCACACACGTTCGGCAAAATGAGGTCGTGTCCGACCGACGAGTGCTCAAATACGGAAATACATACAGCAGAGCTAAAAAATACAATTATACGGCCAATTTTTTTCCGGTCGCAAGTACATCCCACACAGTCAGTCCCCGCTAAACGTTTCCGTTCGTATGTACATCCCACACAGTCGATCCGAGGAAAACGTTTCCGTTCACAGGTACATCACACACAATTTTTCCCGTTAAATCGCTTGCATTATTGAATATATCACACACGGTCCGTGGAAGAAACTGTGTGGCAAAGGCTATCCATCACACACAGTTTTCATGTGGTAAACGTTTGTGCAAGGTGGCCTAATGCAAACAGTTTTCAAGAGAAAGTCGTGTGTGATTGTTCATTGATCCAACACAGTTTATTCCTAGAAACTGTGTGCGTTGCCTGAGGTCATCGCCCACGGTACTTTTAAACAACCGTTTGCAATAGCAAAACCCAATTAGCAGGCTAATTATACGATTATTCATAATCCATTTATTAATCTAATTGACAGTTCATATTAAGCACACAATATATTTCATTTTCATAACTGAAATACATTAGAGTACAATATCATATAGCTAGAGCACTCAGCTACGCCATTACACAACTACACCAGGACCAAGTTTCACATGCAACATCTATAACCTTTTGAAATTAGCATCATAGGTGGTACATAGATAGATATATCTCATCTGGAAAACTGTAGCGACCAGACCTCAAACAGTCTGATCTACTGTGCACCAGTGTCATCCCTGGATCAGTAATGCTGACACGCACAGTACAAATGGAGGATTTATAACAGAGTAGCAATCACACACTTATTACAACGAGTATCTCAAGAGAGAAATAAGTATGACAAATATGGCTTAAGGCCATCTAATACGATAACAGCGGAAGACTTGGAAGATAAGTGAGTCCATCAACTCCAACGGCATCACTGAGTATAAGACCACGACCTAAGGCACCTTACTCGTCGTCTGAAAAGTCTGCAACATGAAACGTTGCAGCCCGAAAACGGGCCAGCACATGGAATATGCTGGCAATGTAACACATAGAGAGTAATGAACATAATAATGCTATACTACATGCATATATGGCTGGTAGAAGGCTCTATGGTTACAGTTTTGCAAAAAGCCAATTTTTCCCTAATGCAAAGGAATAAATTTTATTTAACTATCATGGTGGTTGTTAAACATTGAGAATGGTTGACAGCATCCTCAATCCCAATTAAGTATCATCATTAACCCAACAAAATTAATTAAAGTAACATGATGAGATTCACATGATAATCCAAGTACTAGATACTCAAGATGTCCATAACCGGGGACACGGCTAACCATGATTAGTTTATACACTCTGCAGAGGTTTTTGCACTTTTCCCCACAAGACTCGATCTCCTCCGTTGGGATTCTCGCACTTCATGGTGTTTGAGAAACGGATGACGGAGACACAGTCTTTCAGAAGCGTTAACTCTCTACTCCGGGTAGACAGTACCACCTACATCCCCTACATCTGCTAGTCTACCTCTTCAAGAGCTCACACAACCTACTCAACTATGCTAGAGCCCATAATAGCTTGCGGCTGCACACGGAATTTTCTAGCATGAATAATCTCATGATCCCTTTGAACCTGGGTGGCGGTCCAAAAGAAAACAGGCAATCCTGGAATACCCAGGTACCTCAATCCACCCAGATGTGAGTTTTAGTTACCACCTTAAGGTTAACCATTAATTAACAATCTCACATCTGTCATGGTAACACTCAAACCCAATCCATGTCTACTAGCATAGCATAGCAATATAAGCAAACGTAGAAGTAACACCCGAAGGTTTGATAATAAAAAGGTAATAGGTACTACCTCAACTACTTCCCACAGCTTAATTAGATCCTAACCATGCAATGTTCGAGGGTTGGTCTAATGCAATAAAACTGGGTAGTAAAAGAGGTATGATCAAAGTGTTACTTGCCTTGCTGATGATCCATCAAACTTAGAGATTCGAAGTAGCAAGCGGCACACTCCGGGTACTCTATCGCAAACAAACAAGCAAATAATAAGCACTCATGTAATGCACAGGTAAAACTCAAATAAAGATCTAACCAGAAAGTTCAACTTAAGAACTCCGGTTTGCAAAAAGAATCGAATCAAACGAAGCAACGAAAGTCTAACGGCGAAAGAAAGAAGCTTCGTTTACTAATCTGGATCTACGTCAAATTTTACAGTAGCGAAAACTTGTTTGAATAGGTTAAACGGAAAGAGAATTTCGAGACGAAAATCTAGGTGCTTGAATCGCCTGATTCCGATAAACGAGCTAAAACATAAACCAGAACGAAAATCTGAGTAGAAATCACGATCTGGGAAATCACGGAAAATCCGACGAAAAAGAAAACTGACGAACAGTTAAACGAACGGACGTTCGTTAACTGCGACTAACCGGCGAACACGTTCGTTAAAACGAACGGATCGGTGAACGTTCACTAACTAACTAAACCGAAGAAAAAAAACCGATCTATATAAAAAAATAAATCTAGGGTTTCGGAAAAAAAATAAACCGAACAGTTTAAAAAAAAACCGGCACGACGGTGGCTTCGGCTACCTTGGTCCGGCGGAACTCCGGCGGGGTCGGGACGGGGCTCCGGTGGGTTCGGGAGAGGGCGGCGAGGGCGGCGGGCTCGGGCGTCGTCGGGGGCGGCGAGGGGCGACGAGGGCGGCA
>NC_057805.1:126072882-126256386 GCF_018294505.1 Triticum aestivum | reverse complement strand
GTCGGGCTCCTGCTCCGGCGGGTCCTCTCGGCGGTGGGGCGGCTTCGGGTCGGGGTGGGGTGAGGAGAGGGGTGGCGGGGGAGTATTTAAGGAGGGGGTGCTGCCTTGGGGAAGGGGCAAGGGGCGGCGGCGGTCTCCGTCTCGGTCTCCAGGAGGGAGACGAGGCGCGGGGCTGGGCTGGGCCGTCGGCTGGGTTTCGGCCTAGTCGGCGCACTTCGCGAGTTTTTTTTTAAATAATTTCGCCGAACCTAAAAAAATCGTAGAAAAATTAATAAAAATCCAAAAATGCCAAAACAAATTTTCACCGTCTAATTAAAATAATGAGAACGGGATGAACATTTTCTTGGCCCAAAAATACAGTTTTGAAAACGTGCAATTTTTCTAATGCAATTAAAATCCGAATAAAATCCAATATTTGATTTTAATATTTTTCCTCCAATATTTCAATTATTTTGGAGAAGTCATATTTTCTCCTCTCATTTATTTTAATACGAAATATTTTTCGGAGAGAAAAATAATTAAAACCAAAAATCCTCGTTTCATTATTTGATAAAAAAAATCAAATATGAAAACCGGGAAAATCCCCAACTCTCTCCGAGGGTCCTTGATTTGCTTAGGATTTTCGAGGGTTTGCCAAAATGCAATAAAATATGCTATGCAATGATGATCTAATGTATAACATTCCAAATTGAAAATTTGGGATGTTACAAACCTACCCCCTTAAGAGGAATCTCGCCCTCGAGATTCGGGTTGGCTAGAAAAAATAGGTGAGAGTGGTTCTTCCGTAGATCTTCCTCTCGTTCCCAGGTGGCTTCGTCCTCGGTATGGTGACTCCACTGAACTTTGCAAAACTTGATAACCTTGCTGCGGGTGACTCGGCTGGCATACTCAAGAATCTTAACTGGTTTCTCCTCATAGGTCAAGTCACTATCCAGCTGAATCGCTTCCAATGGCACCGTATCTCTCAGTGGTATCTCAGCCATATCTGCATGGCACTTCTTCAACTGGGAAACGTGAAATACATCATGAACTCCTGACAATCCTTCAGGCAATTCCAGCTTGTAGGCAACTTCTCGCATACGCTCCAAAACCTTGTATGGTCCTACAAAACGTGGCGCTAACTTTCCCTTAACTCCAAAGCGCTTCACTCCTCGAAGTGGTGATACTCGTAGGTAAACTCTGTCTCCGACTTCGTAAACTGTCTCCTTGCGTTTAGAATCCTCATAACTCTTCTGCCTGGACTGGGCTACCTTGAGCCTATCGCGAATCAATTTCACCTTCTGTTCGGACTCTTTAATCAAATCTGGTCCAAACAACTGGCGGTCTCTAACTTCGTCCCATAACAATGGTGTTCTGCACCTCCTTCCGTACAAAGCTTCAAAAGGGGCCATCTTCACACTGGTTTGATAACTGTTGTTGTAAGAAAACTCTGCATACGGCAAATTGTCGTCCCAACTAGATCCATAATCTAGCGCACAAGCTCTCAGCATATCTTCCAAAATTTGATTGACTCTCTCGGTCTGTCCGTCTGTCTGTGGGTGAAAGGCTGTACTGAACTCTAGCCTGGTACCCAAAGTTTCATGTAACTGATTCCAAAACCTCGAAGTAAACTGGGTTCCTCTATCTGATACAATGGTCCTCGGAACTCCATGCAGACATACAATCCTAGTCATGTATATCTTTGCCAACTTAGCACAGGTGTAAGTGGTCTTCACTGGGATGAAATGAGCTACTTTCGTCAAACGATCGACTACAACCCATATTGAGTCATAGCCTGAACGAGTCCTGGGCAGTCCCGTGATAAAATCCATGCCTAGTTTATCCCATTCCCATTCGGGTATCGGCAATGGCTGTAGCAATCCTGCTGGTTTCTGATGCTCTGCCTTCACTCTCTGACATACATCACAAACTGCTACATACTCCACAATATCCTTCTTCATTCCGGTCCACCAGAAAGTATCCTTCAAATCCAAATACATCTTGGTATTTCCTGGGTGAATCGAATACGGCGAATCATGGGCCTCTTGCAAGATCAACTTCCTGATCTCCGGATCATTGGGCACATAAACGCGGTCCTCAAACCATAAGGTATCGTGCTCATCCTCACGAAATCCCTTGGCTTTTCCTTTACTCATCCTTTTCTTTATTTCTGCAATCTCCTTGTCTATCTTCTGAGCTTCCCTGATCTTTTCCATCAAGGTAGACTGAATCTCCAACGTTGCTAAATAGCCTCTTGGAACTATCTCCAAACATAGCTCGCGAAGATCCTCGGCTAATAATTTCGGTAACTCTCCGGTCATGAGGGTGTTAACATGGCTCTTGCGGCTCAACGCATCAGCTACTACGTTAGCCTTCCCTAGGTGATAATGCAATCTCATATCATAATCCTTAATGAGCTCCAACCATCTCCTTTGCCTGAGATTCAACTCCTTCTGCGTGAAAATGTACTTCAAACTCTTGTGATCCGTGTACACCTCACAGTCATTTCCGATGGGAAAATGTCTCCATGTCTTCAACGCATGTACTACGGCTGCTAACTCCAAATCATGGGTGGCATAATTTTTCTCATGAGGTTTAAGTTGTCGTGAAGCATATGAAACAAGTCTTCCCTCCTGCATTAGCACTGCTCCAAGTGCTCGACGTGAAGCGTCGCAATATACTTCATAATCCTTGCGTTGATCTGGCAGAATCAGCACTGGTGATGTAACCAAACGTTTCTTCAACTCTTGGAAACTAGCTTCACATTCCTCAGTCCAATTGAACTTGGTGTCCTTCTTTAACAGCTCTGTCATGGGCTTAGCAATCCTCGAGAAATTCTCAATGAACCTCTGGTAGTATCCTGCAAGTCCAAGAAAACTCCGGATCTCTCCAACTGATGTGGGTGATTCCCAGTTTGTCACAGTGTCGACTTTGGCGGGGTCTACTGCTATTCCTTCTCCGGATATAACATGTCCGAGGAATCCAACTTCCTTCAACCAAAACTCACATTTGCTGAACTTGGCGTATAACTGATGTTCTCTGAGCTTCTCAAGTACCAAACGCAAATGCTCCTTATGCTCCTCTTCGTTCTTTGAGTAGACCAAAATGTCATCAATGAACACTACGACGAACTTATCAAAAAAATCCATAAACACTTTGTTCATCAGGTTCATGAAATAGGCAGGTGCGCTAGTCAGACCAAATGACATAACGGTATACTCGTACAGCCCATACCTGGTGGTAAAAGCCGTCTTGGGTATATCCTGCTCTCAAATCTTCAACTGATGGTATCCTGATCATAGATCGATCTTGGAAAATACCTTAGCTCCTTGTAAGCGGTCAAACAAATCATTGATCATCGGCAGTGGGTATTTATTTTTGATGGTCACTTCATTCAATCCTCGATAATCAACAACCATCCTCAACGATCCATCTTTCTTCTCCACTAGAAGTACGGGTGATCCCCAAGGTGACGAACTTGGGCGAATATAGCCTTTATCCAGTAACTCCTTAATCTGCTTCTTAATCTCCTCCAAATCTTTTGCGGGCATTCTGTACGGTCTCTTAGATATCGGCCCTGTGCCTGGCAAAAGCTCAATTAAAAACTCTATGTCTCTATCTAGTGGCATGCCTGGCAACTCTTCTGGAAATACATCCGGGTAATCCTTCACCACTGGTACTTCCTCCTGTACAACTCCTAATAAGGAATTTACTTGAGTCCTCTTCGGCACATGCCGGGATACATACTTAATCCTTCTTCCCTCTGGGGTGGTAAGCAAAATTGACTTACTAGCGCACTCAATGTTCCCTCCATACTTCGATAACCAATCCATGCCTAATATCACATCAAATCCTTGCGATTCCAGTACTATTAGGTTCGAGGGAAACACGTAGTTACCAATCCTTAATGGTAACCGATCACACCATAAACTAGCCATATACTCTGCTCCTGCCGAGGTTACTAACATGGGTGACCTAAGGGCTTGGGTTGGCAGTTTATACTTATCCACAAATCCCCTTGATATGTATGAATGCGATGCACCAGTATCAAAAAGAACGAGTGCAGTAAATGACTTAACCAAAAACCTACCTATTACTGCATCTGGCTGAGCTTCAACCTCCTCCACGCTAACGTGGTTCACATGTCCTTTGTTGAAAGGGTCCGGATTCTTCCCAGAGCTTCCATTTCAGGACATTCATTGGCATAATGTCCATTCTTCTGGCACTTAAAGCAAGTGAATTGGCTTAGGTCTCTCTTAGCTGGGGTTGAAGGGTTGGTACGGTTCTGGCCGTTGCTTCCTCCATTCCCATTTCCATTCTTGGGGCCATTATGGTTGTGCGAACTACCTCCTCCATGGGTATGCTGAAACTGTCCTCCCGATTTCGGGGTAAAACGTGGCTTCTGCTGAGCTCCAGAATTGTACTTCCCTTGTCCATACTTCCTTTTACGGTTTTCAATCTGCTGCTGCTTCCCTTAAATCATGAGAGCTCTATCTACCAACTCCTGGAAGTTGTTGAAGGTTGCTACCATCAACTGCATGCTCAGCTCATCATTCAGTCATTCGAGAAACTTCTCCTGCTTGGCTGCATCTGTAGCAACGTCATCTGGAACATAACGTGCTAACTTACTAAAGTCCTCCACATACTAGCCTACGATGCATCCTCCTTGGCGTAGGTTGCGAAAGTCACGCTTCTTCATAGCCATAGCTCCTGCTGAAACATGGGCAATACGGAAAGCTTGCTGAAACTGGTCCCATGTGACAGTGTCAATAAGGTGTGTGGCTGTGTAATTTTCCCACCATGATGCTGCGGGTCCACCAAACTGATGTGCGGCAAAACGCACTCTCTCCGCATCTGTGCATCCTGCAGTGGTCAACTCCCTTCCAACTTTGTGGAGCCAATCATTTGCAACAATCGGCTCGGTGCTGCTGGAAAACACCGGCGGATTTAGCCTCAAGAAACGGGCTAAGTGATCAACAGGTGGTGGTGGTGGGTTGTTGTTGTTGTTGTTGCCTTGGTTCTGTACTAACACTTGCATCAGGGCATTCTGCTGCTGAATCAACTGAGTGATCTCCGGTGGGAAAACAAATCCGGTGTCGCGTCTCGAGGCATCTGATAGGTTTAGAAAAGATGAGAATTTAGAATAGAATGAGGTCTAGAGAGAAAACACTACCCATATGCTCATGAGACAAACACAATCAATATCACTCAATCAATTCAAACAAGGCATACAATCGATCTAACTATCGTTACAAAGTGCTCGGACTATACTATATACATGGGGGAATACTACTACTGATTATGGTGGTCTACTAGAAATTTTGATCGGTCGAAGACTCCATGATATCTGCTCCAGCTTCATCAACAAAGTCATCTTCACTGGGGTCCGAGTTGGTGTCGTCGATGATGATGTAGTTATCCGGGCAAGTGCAATCATCATCTCCTCCTCCTGGTGCTGGGTCTCCCATGAATACTCCGATCTTCTTTATCAGGTCGTCATTCTTCTCCAACAACATGGCGATCTCCTCCTCATATCCATCGCGCGTAGACTTGAGTTCTTCCTCCAACTCCGTGATCTTGGTCAATGCCTTCTTCAGATCTAACATGTCTGCGCACATCTGGTTCTCCTGGCGACGAATGTGTTGGTTTTGCTCCTGGATGAAAGCTGCAATTGATCCATCCTTCTTGGTGCTGATCATCTCCCATTGCTCATCTCGGCGCCCACAAATCTGATAAATAGTATCCTTAAGCTCCCTATGGTAGACTTCTCCAATGCGTCCCATAGAGATGTGGGCTGCCATGCTCTTCCCTAAACTCCAGGTTGGTGCATCAAAGGAAAACTCTATAGGCTCAGTGACTGGCGTAAACGTCCTTCCTGGAACTTGAACTTGAATCTTCTAGCGCTCCTCTTCTGGTAGTGTGGCGTTGTAAGTCCCGGTAAAGCTTGGTATTCTGATGTTCAGGTACTTAGTGACTTCCTTCAAGTGTCGTCCAAAAGGTGTATCTTCGTCCGGTTGCATGAACTTGTTCCTTGGATCCGCCGTTCCTAAAAGAGTAGAAAGTGGAGAGGAGTCAGAAATGAGAAGAGAGTAGTGTTCTAGGGTTTAAGCTTAGTGGTCGTGTCCTACAGTCAACATGTGCTCTGATACCACCTTAAGGTTAACCATTAATTAACAATCTCACATCTGTCATGGTAACACTCAAACCCAATCCACGTCTACTAGCATAGCATAGCAATATAAGCAAACGTAGAAGTAACACCAGAAGGTTTGATAATAAACAGGTAATAGGTACTACCTCAACTACTTCCCAATTCCCACAGCTTAATTAGATCCTAACCATGCAATGTTTGAGGGTTGGTCTAATGCAATAAAACTGGGTAGTAAAAGAGGTATGATCAAAGTGTTACTTGCCTTGCTGATGATCCGTGAAACTTAGAGATTCGAAGTAGCAAGCGGCGCACTCCGGGTACTCTATCGCAAACAAACAAGCAAACAATAAGCACTCATCTAATGCACAGGTAAAACTAAAATAAAGATCTAACCAGAAATTTCAACTTAAGAACTCCGGTTCGCAAAAAGAATCAAATCAAACGAAGCAACGAAAGTCAAACGGCGAAAGAAACAAGCTTTGTTTACTAATCTGGATCTAAGTCAAATTTTACAGTGGCAAAAACTTGTTTGAATAGGTTAAACGGAAAGAGAATTTCGAGACGAAACTCTAGGCACTTGAATCGCCTGATTCCGATAAATGAGCTAAAAGATAAACCAGAACGAAAATCTGATCCGAAATCGCGATCTGGGAAATCGCGGAAAATCCGATGAAAAAGAAAACTGACGAACAGTTAAACGAACGAACGTTCGTTAACTGCGACTAACCGACGAACACGTTCGTTAAAATGAACAGATCGGTGAATGTTCACTAACTAACTAAACCGAAGAAAAAAATAAACCGATCTATGTAAAAAAAATCTAGGGTTTCGGAAAGAAAATAAACTGAACGGTTTAAAAAAAACCCGGCACGGCGGCGGCTTCGGCTACCTTTGTCCGGCGGAACTCTGGCGGGGTCTGGACGGGGCTCCGGCGGGTTCGGGCGAGGCCGGCGGGCTCGGGCGTCGTCGGGGGCCGCGAGGGGCGACGAGGGCGGCGGCGTACGGGGCTTCCCGAGGCAGCGGCGTCGGGCTCCTGCTCCGGCGGGTCCTCTCGGCGGCGGGGCGGCTTCAGGTCGGGGCGGGGTGAGGAGAGGGGCGGCGGGGCAGTATTTAAGGAGGGGGTGCTGCCTTGGGAAAGGGGCAAGGGGCGGCGGCGAGCGGGACTCGGGGCGGCGGCGGTCTCCGTCTCGATCTCCAGGAGGGAGACGAGGCGCGGGGCTGGGCTGGGCCGTCGGCTGGGTTTCGGCCCAGTCGGCGCTCTTCGCGAGTTTTTTTTAAATAATTTCGCCGAACCTAAAAAAATCATAGAAAAATAAATAAAATTCCAAAAATTCCAAAACAAATTTTCACCGTCTAATTAAAATAATTAGAACGGGTGAACATTTTCTTGGCCCAAAAATACAGTTTTGAAAACGTGCAATTTTTCTAATGCAATTAAAATTGGAAATAAAATCCGAATAAAATCCAATATTTGATTTTAATATTTTTCCTCCAATATTTCAATTATTTTGGAGAAGTCATATTCTCTCCTCTCATTTATTTTAATACGAAATATTTTTCGGAGAGAAAAATAATTAAAACCAAAAATCCTAGTTTCCTTATTTGATAAAAAAATCAAATATGAAAACCGGGAAAATCCCCAACTCTCTCCGAGGGTCCTTGAGTTGCTTAGGATTTTCGAGGGTTTGCCAAAATGCAATAAAATATGCTATGCAATGATGATCTAATGTATAACATTCCAAATTGAAAATTTGGGATGTTACAAAAACTGCTGAAGCAGAAGGCGAATATTGAGCCTTCATTGATGTTGAAGGTCTTTGTAACTTTAGGCCAGTGCCTGTGGATGATTGACCGTCCATCCTTCGTCCTCTTTAGGAACACTTCAATATTGAACCGTGGGAGTTGTATGAATACCTTCCTCGCCTCCTGACCATACAGGTGGTTTGAGATGTAATCATCAGTGAACTGCTTTGGAAAGGCCTGTAAACAAGGATGTGCATAAATATCTTCTCTATATTGGAAATGGGGCAAAGGAATAAAAAAGGTTAGGTATAACAGTTAGTACCATCCTGTAGTGAACTGATGTCTTCTTCATTGTGCAGACAAAGATCTTGTTGTTTTTTGTCGCTAATTTCTTTATCCTAACAATCTTCCTGAGTTTCTTGACTTGACTGATATTCATGGACAACCCATTCCCCCATATGCAAAAAGGGTCGAACAGTGGGTCAAAACCTCTGACAGTGGGACCTACATGTGCAAGACCAAATTGTTAAAAATCTAAATATTAGAATGGTTCCTGCAATTGCACAATAATGTGCTATTAGACAACAGACCATGCGCGTGCTAACCTCGATTGTAAACCTCAGTGCTTCCCATTGTTTCCCTGCAACACATATAAGGTAGTTAGTCATCAGGTTAAGTAAGGGTTCGCATGCTATCAGTAAAATATGTTGATAAAAAATAATCACATTGTATATTCATCAGATTAATTAAAGCCACATGGAAAACCCATTTATCCAAACCAATCATGATTAAGAACTAGGAAATATAGCACTTGTATATGATTCTCATGTATTAAGTGCAGCCAAATTCGATTTATTCCTCACATGCACAACAATACAAAATTCTACCCACGACAATTGGACATCGCATTGCAGAACCAAGCAGTTAACTAAACACCACAACAAATGAACCAAACATTAACTGTGCACCACATCGCACAATATAACATACTCCTAATAGAAGATTAGACAGTTAACCAAACAGTTAACTACAGCCAATTGTAGCAATTGTATTTGTTTCTCATGTATTTACTCTAGCCAAATTCAATTTATTCCTCACATGGTATACAATAACATAATGCACCCACAATTTTGTAAAGATAAATTTGATTTATTTCTCACATGGAAGACAATACAAAATTGCAGCCTGAAGAATTGAACATCACATTTGCAGAATTGAACCAAATAGTTAACTGAAGACGACAACTAATTAACAAAACCGTTAATAAGTGAGCACCACACTGCACGACATATAGAACATACACTAGAGAAACAGATTGCATGGTAAAATTAGATAGCACAATTCACTAGAATTTGTGAAGGAAAGGCAGGAGTAGAACACGCAACGGGTAAACCGAGCATGCTTAACCGGCGTAGCTAGCAAATGGCAAGGTGCTCCTTCAAGATCTGGGGGTCGGCACGAATGGCAACCATCACGACCTCATCCGCGCGTGCGGCCGCGATCTGCTTCTCCGCTACCAAATGCTCCTTGACGTCCTCGCTAGACTGCATGCACCATGGCTTAGGCCGGCGCTTATTTGGTGGAGCGGTCGGTGATTTGGGTGGAAGGTGTCGCGCTTGCGCCGGCGATAGGGGCATGTGGGATGTGGAAGGAGGAGGAGGATGGGGGTCGGGTGTGGATTACCTGCCTGGATAGGCGAGGCCGAGGAGCGTGAAGGAGGGTCGCCGGCGAGGAGGCGGCGGAGCTGCAAGCAAGGAGTGAAGGTTTCAACTTGGAAAGGAAGGCGCAAAGAGGGGAAATGTGGCTTTTGGTAAGGGGGAGGGGGCGGGGAGGTAGATATTTCCGCGGAAGCCGAAAATTTGGAATCGCTAAGCCAAAAAACGGGCGTGCAAAGTGTCAACAGACACGGTCCCTTATTCAGAACTGTGTACGATATGTGAACATCACAAACGATTCAGATAACTTAACCCGTGTGTGTTGAGTTTAAACGTCAAAAATTTTGGTTCGAATTTTCCTGGTTACAGTGGTCATCCACGTCATTGAATAATTTGGGTACACAAAGGAGACTAACTGTGTGCGATCTACTTGATTTATAGTACTATACACCGAAAGTGCTCCAAGATATTTTGTGTTGCATCTCACACGGTTGGTGATAATAAACTGTGTGCGATCTACTTGATTTATCGTCTTGATCATTTGAATTGCATAATGGGGGTCACAGCTACAAAGGATGGTGTTTGAATTGTTAGAACTTTTATCTGCAGTGAACATGCAACTATAGGTGTGTCGTCAAAAAAATTGGAATTATTCAGGGTTCGTTTGTACATTTTTATACATTAACTGGGTTGTCCATGCATTTTATGCGCATAATTCAAATTTGAACAACATGCACATGCTCCAGTGCATATAAACTTATTGAAAAAAATCAAATATGTGTCCTTGGTTGCATGCTTACGTCCATGCATGAAATGCGAATGAATTTCAAACACCCTGCTACCGTCACTCGGCTGCAAACATTGAGATACCTGGTTTTTAAATTCTAGTAAATCCAAAACTCGTCCCAAATTCATGAAACTTGGCATGCTATCATGTAGCGGCATCAACAACCCGTGGTAAAAAAATTCCCATTTGGGGCAGGTTTGGGTATAAGCTTCTCACAAACCAGAGCTTCTCACAACAAGCGTGATGGTTTCGGTAGGGAACGTGCCACATATGGGGACGAAACGATATCCCTTGCCTCTTATTGCTTTCAAAATATTTCGAGTGTCAACATACAACAACAAGAGTGTTGTGTTCAATTTTGGAATTTTTCGGGGTTCATTTGGACATTTTTATGCATTAACTGAGTTTTCAATGCATTTATGTGCATAATTCAAATTTGAACTACATGCACATGCTCCAGTGCATATAAATTGGTTGAAAAATCAAATTTGTGTCCTTGGGTGCATGCTTAGGTCCCATGCAAGAAATGGGAATAAATTTCAAACACCAGGGCACCGCTGAATGCCGGCAAAACATTGAGATGCCTAGTTTTTAAATTCTAGTAATCCAAAACTCATCTGAAATTCATGAAACTTGGCATGCTATCATGGAGCGGTGTTGGTGTACAAAAGAAGGGGTCCCTTTTTGCACTCCTTTACTTGTGCGCGGGCAGTCGCAGCCCCACGCCCCTGGCCACGCTTGGCGGAGCAGAGGAAGCAAAGGCACAAGACGACCAGACCAACGCCAAGCCTGAAACACAAAGAGCAGAAGGGCGAGGTGGACTCTCCCGGCAAGGTCCTTGCCGGGGCGGACTCCGCAGCCCCGGCAAGAGCCTTGCCAGGGCAACTTGCCTAATGCGAGCAGGGCTGCCACCCTTGAGCCTAAGGGTCCGATGACCTCAACCACATTGGAACCAAGGCTTGGGAGGGGCCTCCGTGGTGGCATGCAGATCTTTGTGATTACGAAGAATGTACAAGATCAGATGAGAATCAGAAGAAGAAGATCCTCGGGAAGATCCTTGCCAAGGATATCCACGAGACCCTCGACAAGCCCCTTGCCGGGGACGACCACGACGCCACAGCAAGACCCTTGCCGGGCCCCGGCAAGACTCTTGCTGATGTAGACCAGATCATGACCAAGGCATCCAAGAATGAGGTTAATGCTAGCACAACTGCTGAACCATTAGAGCATCCAAAGGAAGACAAGGGCAAAACAATTATCTTAGTTGGGAAGCTTCCGGTGCCTATTTTGGGAGAAATGACACATCAGATTTCCAGCTGCAACTTCCCACCTAAACCTAATTCATTCTGGAAGTCTCTAGCACTTTATAGAGGCTGGAAAAGATGGTCTTGGAAGTCAGCTTTCATTCAAAAAAATGGTGCATCATTTGAGGTCTTGAGTCAAAAGTTGTGCAAGTTTCCATGCAAGCTGTCCAGGAATTTATTATAGCGCGAGGCTCAACAAGTTTGCTCCTGCTACAGCTTGGGGATCACGAATTTACCCTTCATTTTGAGTTGTTTTCACACCTAACTAGTGGGTGCTTCTAGTATAAATACTCCCTAGCTGTTCCATGTGAAGGGGGATGAGATTTCTGAGTTTATGTTTGTAGACAGCCGGTGAGGTTGTGTTGTGCTGTGAGCACTAGTATCGTTGAGTGTTAGCTCGTGTGTGTGGATTGGAGGGCCTGTCCTCAATTCATATAGGATCCTTGTGGTTCCCTCTTGTGATTCTTCATAGGTTCACAAGCTTCATGGTTTGGGTTGCATCCTTGTAAACCAAGCTAGTTATCCGCTGCAATTTATCTGAGAGTGTTTCCTCTTGTTCTTGCCACTTGAGAGAAACAAAGTTTGTTGAAACAAGTTTCGAGTGAGTTTGTTGCTGCTCCTTGTGAGTTCTTTGGCACCGTGAAAGATCGTTTCCGAGGCGTCCCGTATCATCTTGGCATCAGAGCTTTAGGTTGTTCGCGGTGCTATTTTCTCTCTTGCTGATTTTGTTCTTGAGAAGCTTCCATGGGTTCGAGGAGATCCAGCAGTGTTGATGGTGTGCATGGAGGTAGGCACCTCGTGGAGGAGGAGCTGCCACTTCCCGTGTACGATCCAAGCTTGCAGCCCGCCTATGTGTTGGCATTGGAGGATACACGAGAGTATGTGTTGAACAAGGTGGAGAGGCGCATATCGGCCGTGGAGACCAACCTTGGCCGGAGAATCGACTCCCTCACCGAGGAACTCCGTCGAGATAGGCTTGCTGCACGGGGTCGACATCGACAAATCCCCGAACAGCAGGGCCAACGCCACCTTGAGGAGGAGCATGGAGAGCACAACCACGTCTACTCGGGTGATGCTCATAGCTACTACGCTGCACCACCTCGGCGTGCTCGCTACGACCAGCGAGGTGCTACTTGGGCGCCACCGTCGCCACCACGAGATGGGCTTGCTGCACGGGGTCGACATCGACAACTCCCCATACAGCAGGACCACCATGGAGAGCATTGGAGCGACCACTCCGATGATGCTCGAAACTACTACGAGCCTCGACCACGACGTGTTCATCATGATCGTCGCGGAGAAGGCCAAGAAGGCTTTGCCATGGGAGGAAGAGGTCATGGGCGTGCTCATCGTGACCATGAAGATGATGGGATTGGTAAATTCAAACTTACCATACCATCGTTCAATGGGAAAACCGAGCCCGATGATTATTTGGAGTGGGAGATGCGTGTGGATCAGATTTTTGACAGCCACCGCTATACGGAGGAGAAGAAGGTACGATATGCATCCATTGAGTTTACTGGATATGCTTTGATTTGGTGGAACCAATTGTGTCGTGCTGGAGGTCGTCCGGAGACATGGGTGCAAATGAAAAATCTGTTGCGGAGACGGTTTGTTCCTGAACATTTCACAAGAACCTTGTACAATCGACTCCAACGGTTGTGCCAAGGTAATTCTAGTGTTGATGAGTACTATAAAGAGATGGAGATTTTGATGATTAGGACAGCGGTGAATGAGCCAGAGGAGGCCACAATGTCAAGATTCTTTCATGGACTGAATGAAGATGTGCAAGAAAGGATAGAGATGGTTACATATCAAGATTTGCAAGAACTTGTGCATCAAGCTATTCGTGTAGAGCAGCAGCTGAAGCGTCGCCAAAATCGCAGCCAAACCTATACATCAAGCACTTGGAGAGGTTCAGCTCAGCGAGAAGTAGACGGAAGTGTCGCTGCAGATTTTCGCTCACACAACAAGATGACTACAAAAGAAGCTAATGCATCAAAGGTTGAATCTTCCAATACTCCTGCCACTCGCATTAGTAATATTCAGTGCCATACATGCAAGGGTAGAGGTCACTTCAAGAAGGATTGTCCTAATCTGAAGAAGGTTTTACTCACAAATGATGGATATGTCACCGATGACTCAAGTGACAAATCTGAATCTGAGAAGAAAGATGCAAATTATTGTACTTTTGAGACCGGAGCACCTCCGAGTTCAGATGGAGGAGATGGTGTTAATCTCATGGTTCGCAAAGTGGCTCATGATGATGCTCCTATTGTTGAGAAGGGCCAGCGACAAAATGTGTTCCAATCCATTTGCAAGATCAAGGACAAAACTGCAAGGTGGTCATCGATGGAGGCAGCTACAACAACATCATTAGTAGTGATCTTGTGCATGCTCTTGGGATATCAACATGGAGGCAGCCCCAGCCATATTATGTGAAGTGGCTGAATGGTGTTGGTAAGCTGAAGATTACGCATCGTGCTAGGGTGCAATTTTCAGTGGGAAGTTATGTGGACAAAGTGGTATGTGATGTGGTGCCAATGCAAGCTTGTCATCTTCTTTTGGGAAGACCGTGGCAGTTTGATCATGATGCTACTCACCATGGGAGGTCTAACAAGTATTCTTTCATGCATCAAGGAGTGAACCATGTCTTGGAACCTATGGTGGATCAAGTACTCAAGGTTGAGCAATTCCCACAAGTGAAGAAGCCCAAAAAGAATACCTCAAAACCGAGGACGGTTTTGTTTGAAGGGAGGATGATGTGGACCAGATCATGACCAAGGCATCCAAGATTGAGGTTAATGCTAGCATAAATGTTGAACCATTAGAGCATCCAAAGGAAGACAAGGACAAAACCATTATCTTAGTTGGGAAGCTTCCGGTGCCTATTTTGGGAGAAATGACACATCAGATTTCCAGCAACAACTTCCCACCTAAACCTAATTAATTCTGGAAGTCTCTAGCACTTTATAGAGGCTGGAAAAGATGGTCTTAGAAGTCAGCTTTCATTCAAAAAAAACGGTGCATCATTTGAGGTCTTGAGTCAAAAGTTGTGCAAGTTTCCATGCAAGCTGTCCAGGAATTTATTACAGGGTGAGGCTCAACAAGTTTGCTCCTGCTACAGCTTGGGGCTCACCAATTTACCCTTCTTTTTGAGTTGTTTTCACACCTAACTAGTGGGTGCTTCTAGTATAAATACTCCCCAGCTGTTCCATGTGAGGGGGATGAGATTTCTGAGTTTATGTTTGTAGACAGCCGGTGAGGTTGTGTTGTGCTGTGAGCACTAGTATCGTTGAGTGTTAGCTCGTGTGTGTGGATTGGAGGGCCTGTCCTCAATTCATATAGGATCCTTGTGGTTCCCTCTTGTGATTCTTCATAGGTTCACAAGCTTCATGGTTTGGGTTGCATCCTTGTAAACCAAGCTAGTTATCCGCTGCAATTTATCTGAGAGTGTTTCCTCTTGTTCTTGCCACTTGAGAGAAACAAAGTTTGTTGAAACAAGTTCGAGTGAGTTTGTTGCTGCTCCTTGTGAGTTCTTTGGCACCGTGAAAGATCGTTTCCGAGGCGTCCCGTATCATCTTGGCATCAGAGCTTTAGGTTGTTCGCGGTGCTATTTTCTCTCTTGCTGATTTTGTTCTTTAGAAGCTTGCATGGGTTCGGGGAGATCCAACAGTGTTGATGGTGTGCATGGAGGTAGGCACCTCGTGGAGGAGGAGCTGCCACTTCCCGTGTACGATCCAAGCTTGCAGCCCGCCTATGTGTTGGCATTGGAGGATACACGAGAGTATGTGTTGAACAAGGTGGAGAGGCGCATATCGGTCGTGGAGACCAACCTTGGCCGGAGAATCGACTCCCTCACCGAGGAACTCCGTCGAGATAGGCTTGCTGCACGGGGTCGACATCGACAAATCCCCGAACAGCAGGGCCAACGCCACCTTGAGGAGGGGCATGGAGAGCACAACCACGTCTACTCGGGTGATGCTCATAGCTACTACGCCGCACCACCTCGGCGTGCTCGCTACGACCAGCGAGGTGCTACTTGGGCACCACCGCCGCCACCACGAGATGGGCTTGCTGCACGGGGTCGACATCGACAACTCCCCATACAGCAGGACCACCATGGTGAGCATTGGAGCGACCACTCTGATGATGCTCGAAACTACTACGAGCCTCGACCACGACATGTTCATCATGATCATCGCGGAGAAGGCCAAGAAGGCTTTGCCATGGGAGGAAGAGGTCATGGGGTGCTCATCGTGACCATGGAGAAGATGGGATTGGTAAATTCAAACTTACCATACCATCGTTCAATGGGAAAACCGAGCCCGATGATTATTTGGAGTGGGAGATGCGTGTGGATCAGATTTTTGACAGCCACCGCTATATGGAGGAGAAGAAGGTACGATATGCATCCATTGAGTTTACTAGATATGCTTTGATTTGGTGGAACCAATTGTGTCGTGCGGGAGGTCGTCCGGAGACATGGGTGCAAATGAAAATCTGTTGCGGAGACGGTTTGTTCCTGAACATTTCACAAGAACCTTGTACAATCGACTCCAATGGTTGTGCCAAGGTAATTCTAGTGTTGATGAGTACTATAAAGAGATGGAGATTTTGATGATTAGGACAGCGGTGAATGAGCCAGAGGAGGCCACAATGTCAAGATTCTTTCATGGACTGAATGAAGATGTGCAAGAAAGGATAGAGATGGTTACATATCAAGATTTGCAAGAACTTGTGCATCAAGCTATTCGTGTAGAGCAGCAGCTGAAGCGTCGCCAAAATCGCAGCCAAACCTATACATCAAGCACTTGGAGAGGTTCAGCTCAGCGAGAAGTAGACGGAAGTGTCGCTGCAGATTTTCGCTCACACAACAAGATGACTACAAAAGAAGCTAATGCATCAAAGGTTGAATCTTCCAATACTCCTGCCACTCGCATTAGTAATATTCAGTGCCATACATGCAAGGGTAGAGGTCACTTCAAGAAGGATTGTCCTAATCTGAAGAAGGTTTTACTCACAAATGATGGATATGTCACCGATGACTCAAGTGACAAATCTGAATCTGAGAAGAAAGATGCAAATTATTGTACTTTTGAGACCGGAGCACCTCTGAGTTCAGATGGAGGAGATGGTGTTAATCTCATGGTTCGCAAAGTGGCTCATGATGATGCTCCTATTGTTGAGAAGGGCCAGCGACAAAATGTGTTCCAATCCATTTGCAAGATCAAGGACAAAAACTGCAAGGTGGTCATCGATGGAGGCAGCTACAACAACATCATTAGTAGTGATCTTGTGCACGCTCTTGGGATATCAACATGGAGGCAGCCCCAGCAATATTATGTGAAGTGGCTGAATGGTGTTGGTAAGCTGAAGATTACGCATCGTGCTAGGGTGCAATTTTCAGTGGGAAGTTATGTCGACAAAGTGGTATGTGATGTGGTGCCAATGCAAGCTTGTCATCTTCTTTTGGGAAGACCGTGGCAGTTTGATCATGATGCTACTCACCATGGGAGGTCTAACAAGTATTCTTTCATGCATCAAGGAGTGAACCATGTCTTGGAACCTATGGTGGATCAAGTACTCAAGGTTGAGCAATTCCCACAAGTGAAGAAGCCCAAAAAGAATACCTCAAAACTGAGGACGGTTTTGTTTGAAGGAAGGGATGATGATGTGGACCAGATCATGACCAAGGCATCCAAGAGTGAGGTTAATGCTAGCACAAATGCTGAACCATTAGAGCATCCAAAGGAAGACAAGGGCAAAACCATTATCTTAGTTGGGAAGCTTCCGGTGCCTATTTTGGGAGAAATGACACATCAGATTTCCAGCTGCAACTTCCCACCTAAACCTAATTCATTCTGGAAGTCTCTAGCACTTTATAGAGGCTGGAAAAGATGGTCTTGGAAGTCAGCTTTCATTCAAAAAAAAATGGTGCATCATTTGAGGTCTTGAGTCAAAAGTTCTGCAAGTTTCCATGCAAGCTGTCCAGGAATTTATTACAGCGCGAGGCTCAACAAGTTTGCTCCTGCTACAGCTTGGGGCTCACGAATTTACCCTTCTTTTTGAGTTGTTTTCACACCTAACTAGTGGGTGCTTCTAGTATAAATACTCCCCAGCTGTTCCATGTGAGGGGGGATGAGATTTCTGAGTTTATGCTTGTAGACAGCCAGTGAGGTTGTGTTGTGCTGTGAGCACTAGTATCGTTGAGTGTTAGCTCGTGTGTGTGGATTGGAGGGCCTGTCCTCAATTCATATAGGATCCTTGTGGTTCCCTCTTGTGATTCTTCATAGGTTCACAAGCTTCATGGTTTGGGTTGCATCCTTGTAAACCAAGCTAGTTATCCGCTGCAATTTATCTGAGAGTGTTTCCTCTTGTTCTTGCCACTTGAGAGAAACAAAGTTTGTTGAAACAAGTGTCGAGTGAGTTTGTTGCTGCTCCTTGTGAGTTCTTTGGCACCGTGAAAGATCGTTTCCGAGGCGTCCCGCATCATCTTGGCATCAGAGCTTTAGGTTGTTCGCGGTGCTATTTTCTCTCTTGCTGATTTTGTTCTTGAGAAGCTTCCATGGGTTCGAGGAGATCCAGCAGTGTTGATGGTGTGCATGGAGGTAGGCACCTCGTGGAGGAGGAGCTGCCACTTCCCATGTACGATCCAAGCTTGCAGCCCGCCTATGTGTTGGCATTGGAGGATACACGAGAGTATGTGTTGAACAAGGTGGAGAGGCGCATATCGGCCGTGGAGACCAACCTTGGCCGGAGAATCGACTCCCTCACCGAGGAACTCCGTCGAGATAGGCTTGCTGCACGGGGTCGACATCGACAAATCCCCGAACAGCAGGGCCAACGCCACCTTGAGGAGGAGCATGGAGAGCACAACCACGTCTACTCGGGTGATGCTCATAGCTACTACGCTGCACCACCTCGGCGTGCTCGCTACGACCATCGAGGTGCTACTTGGGCGCCACCGTCGCCACCACGAGATGGGCTTGCTGCACGGGGTCGACATCGACAACTCCCCATACAGCAGGACCACCATGGAGAGCATTGGAGCGACCACTCCGATGATGCTCGAAACTACTACGAGCCTCGACCACGACATGTTCATCATGATCATCGCGGAGAAGGCCAAGAAGGCTTTGCCATGGGAGGAAGAGGTCATGGGCGTGCTCATCGTGACCATGAAGATGATGGGATTGGTAAATTCAAACTTACCATACCATCGTTCAATGGGAAAACCGAGCCCGATGATTATTTGGAGTGGGAGATGCGTGTGGATCAGATTTTTGACAGCCACCACTATACGGAGGAGAAGAAGGTACGATATGCATCCATTGAGTTTACTAGATATGCTTTGATTTGGTGGAACCAATTGTGTCGTGCTGGAGGTCGTCCGGAGACATGGGTGCAAATGAAAAATCTGTTGCGGAGACGGTTTGTTCCTGAACATTTCACAAGAACCTTGTACAATCGACTCCAACGGTTGTGCCAAGGTAATTCTAGTGTTGATGAGTACTATAAAGAGATGGAGATTTTGATGATTAGGATAGCGGTGAATGAGCCAGAGGAGGCCACAATGTCAAGATTCTTTCATGGACTGAATGAAGATGTGCAAGAAAGGATAGAGATGGTTACATATCAAGATTTGCAAGAACTTGTGCATCAAGCTATTCGTGTAGAGCAGCAGCTGAAGCGTCACCGAAATCGCAGCCAAACCTATACATCAAGCACTTGGAGAGGTTCAGCTCAGCGAGAAGTAGACGGAAGTGTCGCTGCAGATTTTCGCTCACACAACAAGATGACTACAAAAGAAGCTAATGCATCAAAGGTTGAATCTTCCAATACTCCTGCCACTCGCATTAGTAATATTCAGTGCCATACATGCAAGGGTAGAGGTCACTTCAAGAAGGATTGTCCTAATCTGAAGAAGGTTTTACTCACAAATGATGGATATGTCACCGATGACTCAAGTGACAAATCTGAATCTGAGAAGAAAGATGCAAATTATTGTACTTTTGAGACCGGAGCACCTCCGAGTTCAGATGGAGGAGATGGTGTTAATCTCATGGTTCGCAAAGTGGCTCATGATGATGCTCCTATTGTTGAGAAGGGCCAGCGACAAAATGTGTTCCAATCCATTTGCAAGATCAAGGACAAAAACTGCAAGGTGGTCATCGATGGAGGCAGCTACAACAACATCATTAGTAGTGATCTTGTGCATGCTCTTGGGATATCAACATGGAGGCAGCCCCAGCCATATTATGTGAAGTGGCTGAATGGTGTTGGTAAGCTGAAGATTACGCATCGTGCTAGGGTGCAATTTTCAGTGGGAAGTTATGTGGACAAAGTGGTATGTGATGTGGTGCCAATGCAAGCTTGTCATCTTCTTTTGGGAAGACCGTGGCAGTTTGATCATGATGCTACTCACCATGGGAGGTCTAACAAGTATTCTTTCATGCATCAAGGAGTGAACCATGTCTTGGAACCTATGGTGGATCAAGTACTCAAGGTTGAGCAATTCCCACAAGTGAAGAAGCCCAAAAAGAATACCTCAAAACCGAGGACGGTTTTGTTTGAAGGAAGGGAGGATGATGTGGACCAGATCATGACCAAGGCATCCAAGAGTGAGGTTAATGCTAGCACAAATGCTGAACCATTAGAGCATCCAAAGGAAGACAAGGGCAAAACCATTATCTTAGTTGGGAAGCTTCCGGTGCCTATTTTGGGAGAAATGACACATCAGATTTCCAGCAGCAACTTCCCACCTAAACCTAATTAATTCTGGAAGTCTCTAACACTTTATAGAGGCTGGAAAAGATGGTATTAGAAGTCAGCTTTCATTCAAAAAAAAAACAGTGCATAATTTGAGGTCTTGAGTCAAAAGTTGTGCAAGTATCCATGCAAGCTGTCCAGGAATTTATTACAGCGCGAGGCTCAACAAGTTTGCTCCTGCTACAGCTTGGGGCTCACGAATTTACCCTTCTTTTTGAGTTGTTTTCACACCTAACTAGTGGGTGCTTCTAGTATAAATACTCCCCAGCTGTTCCATGTGAGGGGGGATGAGATTTCTGAGTTTATGTTTGTAGACAGCCGGTGAGGTTGTGTTGTGCTGTGAGCACTAGTATCGTTGAGTGTTAGCTCGTGTGTGTGGATTGGAGGGCCTGTCCTCAATTCATATAGGATCCTTGTGGTTCCCTCTTGTGATTCTTCATAGGTTCACAAGCTTCATGGTTTGGGTTGCATCCTTGTAAACCAAGCTAGTTATCCGCTGCAATTTATCTGAGAGTGTTTCCTCTTGTTCTTGCTACATGAGAGAAACAAAGTTTGTTGAAACAAGCTTCGAGTGAGCTTGTTGCTGCTCCTTGTGAGTTCTTTGGCACCGTGAAAGATTGTTTCCAAGGCGTCTCGTATCACTTGCTGAAGACACCCGCGGGGCCGCAGCTAGGCCCACACCTATCAACGCTCCGCCGCCGTTCCCATGCAGCTGCCAGCCCACCAGCCAGGCGACTCTTGCGTGGCGATGTGCGAACTCTAGGCCAACTCAACAAGCATCTGCGTGGTGGCATTCAGATCTTCATGAAGGCTCTAGCACCACACCAACTCAGCAGCCAGCCAGCCAGCGTGGTGCTACCCGACTCGTCAGTTCGGACTCGCGTCGAGGCCAGGCGAGGCGGCGACAGTTGGGCTGAGCTTCCTTGCCGTCCCCAATAAAGCAACAAGGGTACGTCGGCAGTGCATTAAATGCATTTTGTCCTATGGTGCCAGAGGATAGGCTCAACCACTGTATAGCTTTCCACCTCCTGTGTGCCACTGTGGCAGCCCCTTTGCCTATAAAAGGAGGTCCGCGGCGTACTAGAGAAGGATTCGGACTTTTTGGGCCCTGCACGCCTTGTAGCTAGTCCAAGAACACCAGATAAACAGAAACCAGCAGGAGTAGGGTATTACGCATCACTTGCGGCCCGAACGTCGATAATCCCCCTGCGTTGACCTCTCAATCGCTCTCTTTCCACAGCCCCGCGGCCGCCAACCGTAGAAAAAGGGATTCCTCGTGATCCCGTAGGTGTCGTTTCCGCCGACATCTTTGGCAAGTCAGGTAGGGGCGAAGTAGGGTTAGGCCTCTAATTTACTTCCTTGCCGCCGCGACTACAAACAAGTTCTGGCCCGGAGAATAGTTCTTGGGCATAGGAAATGGGGAGCACGGCGGCCTAGGAATAAATGAGGCTTCATACGTCCCCATTTTATACGGAAATGCATAACAGGGGATAAAGGACTTATCTGAATCTGCAGCCCCCGGCAACCTTGGCTTGCTCCGGTCGGGTGCTCGAATCTGCAGCCCCTTGGCAATGGCTTGCCGGGGTCGGGGATGTCGATCCATCTCCCTGCCCTTAAATGGCTTTGCAGAAACGCCTGTGCAGCCTGCGAACCAAAGAGAAGATTGGAAAGGAAGGAAAGACACACACCCGACCTCTATGCTAGGGGTTAGTTGCCGCCGAGCACTATCAACCCTACCAAAGAGAGACTTAACCTAGCATGCATGCTAAAATTAGGGCGCCAGCGCTTCATTTATTTATGCTTAGGGTCTGCCCCTGGCTTTGTACAAAGGGTCACACGCCTTGTCGGCAATGCTTGTACAAAAGGTGGCTTGCCGGGAGGTCCGGCAACCGCGCCTCATGGGTAAAACTTACGAAGATGTGCGATGTTCCAGGAATTGCTCACTGGGACACCATCTTCGGTCTCCAGGCAGACTGCGCCAGGCCTGGTGACCCGTATTACCCGATAAGGGCCTTCCCACTTCGGCGTCAACTTGTTGGAATTCTTGGCCGACTGAACGCGCTGAAGAACAAGGTCACCTTCCTCAAGGCTTCGGGCATGCACCTTGCGGCCATGGTAGCGGCACAAGGCGTGCTGGTAGCGTGCAACCCGCATAGCCGCCCGAAGACGATCTTCCTCAAGGAGCGTCGCGTCATCCTGCCGCAACTGCTCATGCTCAAGCTCGTCATAAGCGAGCACTCGAGGTGACCCGTATGTGAGTTCCATGGCGAGAACTGCTTCTGACCGGTATACCAGGGTAAAGGGTGTCTGGCCGGTGGCTCGATTTGGCGTCATTCTGATCGACCAAAGAATCGTCGGCAACTCATCAATCCAGTGCCTTCCACACTTGTGCAGCCTGTCAAAAGTCTTTTTCCTCAGGCCTCGCAGTACTTCAAACAATCCCTCTCTCCAGGCCATTTTCGGTCTGGGGGCTCGACATACTGGGCCCCTTCCCCCGTGCCGTCGGGGGCTTTGAGTACTTGTATGTCGCAATCGACAAGTTCACAAAGTGGCCCGCAGTGGAGGCAGTGAGGAAGGTGACAACACAGTTAGCCGTCAAGTTCTTCAAGGGGCTAGTTTGCCGCCTGTCGGTGTACAAAAGAAGGGGTCCCTTTTTGCACCCCTTTACTTGTGTGCGGGCAGTCGTAGCCCCACCCCACTGGCCACGCTTGGCGGAGCGGAGGAAGCAAAGGCACAAGACGACCAGACCAACACCAAGCCTGAAACACAAAGAGCAGAAGGGCGAGGTGGACTCCCCCGGCAAGGTCCCTGCCAGGGCGGACTCCACAGCCCCGGCAAGAGCCTTGCCGGGGCAACTTGCCCAACGCCAGCAGGGCTGCCACCCTTGAGCCTAACGGTTCCGATGCCCTCAACCACATTGGTACCAAGGCTAGGGAGGCACCTCTGTGGTGGCATGCAGATCTTTGTGAAGACCAAGAATGTACAAGATCAGATGAGAATCAGAAGACGAAGATCCTCGGCAAGATCCTTGCCAAGGATATCCACAAGACCCCCGGCAAGCCCCTTGCCAGGGACGACCACGACACCACGGCAAGACCCTTGCGGGGCCCCGGCAAGACTCTTGCCGAAGACACCCGCGGGGCCGCAGCCAGGCCCACACCTATCAAAGCTCCGCCGCCGTTCCCATGCAGATGCCGGCCCACCAGCCAGGCGAACAACTGCGTGGCGACGTGCGAACTCTAGGCCAATTCAACAAGAATCTGCGTGGTGGCATGAAGATCTTCGTGAAGGCTCTACCACCGTGCCAACTCAGCAGCCAGCCAGCCAGCGTGGCACTACACGCCTCATCAGTTCGGACGCGCGTCGAGGCCAGGCGAGGCGGCGATAGCTGGAGCGAGCTTCCTTGCCGTCCCCAATAAAGCAAGAAGGGCATGTCGACAGCGCATTAAATGCGTTTTGTCCTACGGTGCCAGAGGATAGGCTCAACCACTGTATAGCTTTCCACCTCCTGTGTGCCACTTTGGCAGCCCCTTTCCCTATAAAAGGAGGCCCGCGGCGTACTAGAGGGATTCAGACTTTTTGGACCCTCCACGCCTTGTAGCTAGTCCAAGAACACTAGATAAACAGAAACCAGCAGGAGTAGGGTATTACGCATCACTTGCGGCCCAAACCTGGATAATCCCCCCGTGTTGACCTCTTAATCCCGCTCTTTCTACAGCCCCGCATCCGCCAAACATAGCTAAAGGGATTCCTCGTGATCCCGTAGAAGTCGTTTCCCCTGACAAGCAGCATCAACATGCCGTGGTACAAGTTTTGTCACATTTGGGGGAGGTTTGGGTATATGCTTCTCACAAACTGGAGCTTCTCACAACAAGCATGATGGTTTTCGGTAGGGAACCTCCCACCTTTGGGAACGAAACGATATCCATTGCCTCCTATGCTTTCAATTTTTTTCTCGTGTCAACAAAGAACAATAGGAGTGTTATGTGAATTTTTGTGATTTTTCGGGGTTCGTTTGGACATTTTTATGCATTAACTGAGTTTTCAATGCATTTATGTGCATAATTAAAATTTGAACTACATGCACATGCTCCAGTGCATATAAATTGGTTGAAAAATCAAATCTGTGTCTTTGGGTGCATGCTTAGGTCCCATGCAAGAAATGGGAATAAATTTCAAACACCAGGGCACCGTTGATTGCCGGCAAAACATTGAGATGCCTGGTTTTTAAATTCTAGTAAATCCAAAACTCGTCTGAAAGTCATGAAGCTTGGCATGCTATCATGGAGCGGCATCAACATGCCGTGGTACAAATTTTGTCCCATTTGGGGCAGGTTTGGGCATATGCTTTTCACAAACCGGAGCTTCTCACAACAAGCATGATGGTTTTCGGTAGGGAACGTCCCACCTTTGGGGACGAAACGATATCCATTGCCTCTTATTGCTTCCAAATTTTTTTGTCGTGTCAACATAGAACAACTGGGGTGTTGTGTGAATTTTTGTGATTTTTCGGGGTTCATTTGGACATTTTTATGCATTAACAGAGTATTCAATGCATTTATGTGCATAATTAAAATTTGAACTACATGCACATGCTCTAGTGCATATAAATTGGTTGAAAAATCAAATCTGTGTCCTTGGCTGCATGCTTACGTCACATGCAAGAAATGGGAATGAATTTCGAGCACCAGGGCACCGTTGATTGCCGGCAAAACATTGAGATGCCTGGTTTTTAAATTCTAGTAAATCCAAAAGTCGTCTGAAATTCATGAAACTTGGCAAGCTATCACGGAGCGGCATCAACATGCCGTGGTACTAATTTTGTCCCATTTGGGCAGGTTTGGGTATATGCTTCTGACAAACCGGAGCTTCTCACAAAAAGCATGATGGTTTTCGGTAGGGAACGTCCCACCTTTGGGGACAAAACGATATCCATTGCCTCTTATTGCTTCCAATTTTTTTTCTCGTGTCAACATAGAACAACAGGAGTGTTGTGTGAATTTTTGTGATTTTTCGTGGTTCGTTTGGACATTTTTATGCATTAACTGAGTTTTCAATGCATTTATGTGCATAATTCAAATTTCAACTACATGCACATGCTCCAGTGCATATAAATTGGTTGAAAAATCAAATATGTGTCCTTGGGTGCATGCTTAGGTCGCATGCAAGAAATGGGAATGAATTTCGAACACCAGGGCACCGTTGATTGCCGGCAAAACATTGAGATGCCTGGTTTTTAAATTCTAGTAAATCCAAAACTCGTATGAAATTCATGAAACTTGGCATGCTATCATGGAGCAGCATCAACATGCCGTGGTACAAATTTTGTCCCATTTGGGGCAGGTTTGGGCATATGCTTCTCACAAACCGGAGCTTCACACAACAAGCATGACGGTTTTCGGTAGGGAACGCCCCACCTTTGGGGACGAAAAGATAGCCATTGCCTCTTATTGCTTCCAATTTTTTTCTTGTGTCAACATAGAACAACAGGAGTGTTGTGTGAATTTTTGTGATTTTTCGGGGTTCGTTTGGACATTTTTATGCATTAACTGAGTTTTCAATGCATTTATGTGCATAATTCAAATTTGAACTACATGCACATGCTCGAGTGCATATAAATTGGTTAAAAAAATCAAATCTTTGTTCTTGGGTGCATGCTTAGGTCCCATGCAAGAAATGGGAATGAATTTCGAACACCAGGGCACCGTTGATTGCCGGCAAAACATTGAGATGCCTGGTTTTTAAATTCTAGTAAATCCAAAAGTCGTCTGAAATTTATGAAACTTGGCATGATATCATGGAGCGGCATCAACATGCCGTGGTACAAATTTTGTCCCATTTGGCGTAGGTTTGGGTATATGCTTCTCACAAACCGGAGCTTCTCACAACAAGCATGATTGTTTTCGGTAGGGAACGTCCCACCTTTGGGGACGAAACGATATCCATTGCCTCTTATTGCTTTCAATTTTTTTCTCGTGTCAACATAGAACAACAGGAGTGTTGTGTGAATTTTTGTGATTTTTCGGGGTTCGTTTGAACATTTTTATGCATTAACTGAGTTTTCAATGCATTTGTGTGCATAATTCAAATTTGAACTACATGCACTTGCTCAAGTCCATATAAATTGGTTGAAAAATCAAATATGTGTCCTTGGGTGCATGCTTAGGCCCCATTGAAGAAATGGGCATGAATTTCAAACACCAGGGCACCGTTGATTACCGGCAAAACATTGAGATGCCTGTTTTTAAATTCTAGTAAATCCAAAATTCTGCTAACCATTCACGTGATGCCACATGTCTTGGTTTTAATGGCGGTAGGAGGTGCCGTGCGGACAGCTCCTTGACCTGGACTGAACGGGAGGCGTGCGAGCGTTGTCCGGTGCACAGGCTGACCAAGAGGCGTGCAAGCTGTCCTCGAGTGCGCAGGCTCACCGAGAAGCGTGCGAGCTGTACGCTGTGCAGGCTCACTAGGAAGCGAGCCCTTTGACTTCCATGGCCACCCGCCTTGCTCGCATCCTCTCCATTAATGGCGCCCAAGCCGTAGATTAATTCGCTTTTTAAATATAAAACACTCATTGCAACGTTTTAGTTAGAACACCGTATACAAACCGACAGCTTCCACAAGAAGCCAAGAGAAAATGTGTCGAGCAGGATTTCTGCAGCTCTTGATCGCAAACGATTTAGATAGAACACCCGTATGCAAAGTGAGAGCAGCGCAGGATTTGTGCATCCCTTCAACGCAAACGGTTGTTCTGGATGACCCGTGTGCAACCATGTACAAACAATTTGGTAAGATTTGCATCTGTCATATTGGGTATGTTGCCATTTGTCAAACTGGAAATATTTACATTTGTTGATCTAGTAACGTTGCCATTTGTCAATCCTTGTAACATTGCAATTTGTCAAAATATGCAGCTAGAAATCATTAGCACTATCTAATTTTTGCAACTAAAATTCAGTAATTAAGCATAGATTTCATTCATACATTAAGCAGTCGTTCTTAATTTATACAAACAGTTCACCTCAACAGCTGAACCGACTAAACTTCTCCCCAATTGTTGCCAACCACGTACTGAAATAGCTAGTTCAACTATATATACTAGCTAATTTTAAGTACGTTGTACAGTTCGATGACAAATCTATAGTCAGATGAACTGAACAAAATAGCCCCTAAATACTACTACTACCAGGAGGGGCTTTGTGCTACTTCCGGCAGCCTCTCCTCTGCCGAGTGCGCTCAATAAGAGGCAGAGGAGGAGGAGGAGCCTACTGATGAGCTGGACAAATGCAACACGGTGCTTGCCGCTCCTGCACGCGATGCTCGCCCGCTCGAACGCCCACTGCCGCTCCAGACGATCCCTCTCGAACCGGCTGGACTGCTCATAGATCTCCTGATTCCTCGCCTTTGTGTCGGCGTGTGCTGCGGCCACGGCTGCGGTAAGGCTCTTTGCGTGCTCGACGAGGCACTCCTCCTCTACCCGCAGGAACTCGATGTAGCGCGCAAGGTCGCTCACGCACGTGCGGGCCTCCACCTCCGCCCCCCTCCTTCGGGCCGCGGTGGCGGAGTGGGTGATGATCCCGGCGGTCGACGCTGGGCTGGCGGCCACGCCGGCTGATGATGGGGTGGCGGCCACGACCACCACCTCCCGCCTTCGGGCCGCGGTGGCGGAGCGGGTGATGGCCACGGTGGCCGGAAGTGGGGTGGAGGCCACGACGGCCACCTCCCGCCTTCGGGCCACGGCGGCGGAGCGGGAGATAGCCCTGCCTTTCGACGGTGGTGTGGCGGTAACAGTGACCGGCAACAGCTGCCGACGGGCAGCAGCGGCGGAGCGTGTGGAGGGTGTTCCACGCACACCCAACAGGAATGACACGTGCACTACACTACGCCGGGGACTGCGCCGCCGCCACGGTGTAGCCTCCCTGCTAGAGCTGTCCTTTGATGACGGCGGAGTGGCTGAGCAACGATGACAGACCGCTGCCATTGGCGATTGTGGAAGAATCAGACGAGATAAGCTACAAGGAGGGAGGGGAAAATGCGACGCAGGACTCACCGGTCGGGAGGGGAAAATGCTACGGAGAAGCTCGACGAGTGGAGATCCACCATCCGAAGCCTTGTCGGCTTCGCCAACAAAGACGAGCGGCTCCCGACGGGCCCTCACACCGGCGTCCTGGCGAGCCGGTGCATGCCGGCGGTGGGGAAACCAGAGACGCTGCGACCAGGGTGCACTCTCCCCCCCCCCCCCCCCCCCCGCGGCCGCGACAACAGACACCGGCCTGTCGACCCGACGTCGGTGACAACGTTTCCACAGCGTCGTCTGACCCGCGAACACGCCGCGACCAACGTCAAGTCCTTCGGGAATGGGCCCAGGAGGACGCTCGAACTACCATCGAACGACGACGGGAGACGTGCCATCAGTCAGATCGGCGTGCGGGGCCTACTATGGACCACCCGGCGCCGGGGGGCCACGGCGACCTGCCTTACGAGGTGGGTTGTCCAGCCTTTACCCGAGAGCTACGGCAGTTCCAGTGGCCCTCCCACGCACGTTCAAGCCCGATGTTGGCGAGAAGTACAACGGCAAGACTCACCCGTCGGAGTTCCTCAGCATCTACACCATCGCGATGCAAGCTGCTGGAGCTCGCGACGATAAGGTGCTTGCCAATTACTTCACGTTGGCACTCAAACCCAATGTCAAGTCATGGTTGATGCACTTGCCAGTGGATTCCATTTCGTCTTGGTCGGATTTGTGTCATGAGTTTGTTGGCGCCTTTACTGGAGCCCACCAAGCTCATGGTCAGGCAAACGATTTGCATATCATCCCCCAGAAGGAAGGTGAAAACCTGCGCTAGTACATATAGAGGTTCAGCCGGGTGCAGTACAACATCCCAGATGTTCATCCCGCCGCCGTTATCAGCGCATTCTATCAGAATGTGTGCAACCGCAAGATGCGTGAAGAGTTGGCGATGAACAAGGTCAAAGATGTGGCCAAACTTTATGTTCTGGCTGATAGATGTGCTTAGGCTGAGGAGGGGAGGAAGTACCCCGGTGAGGACGCCGGTGCGGAAACCGACTCCACAGACGAAGACACCGCCGCCCCGACAAAGAAGGGCCGGCGCTGCAATAGGAAGCGCAAGGGCAAGACTGTGCTTGCCGTTGAGGGATCCGGCGAGCTCGGCGCTGCCAAAAAGGCCAAGGCTGACGACCCCGGCAAGGAGGTTGCCGGGTGTGCTGCTTGCTTGGCCCTGGCGGCCGCTGGCAAGCCAGCAGGCTCCGACAAGCAGTACTGCAAGATCCACTGCACCAAGGGCCATGATCTCCAGAACTGCCGAAAAGTTGAGCTACTTGCAGAAAAGAAGAAGGCTGAATATGAAAGGCGAGACAAGGAGAAGGGCCAGGATGGTGCTGAGGGATCCGGCAAGAAGCCTGGCGGCCAAGGGGGCCGCCGCGGCAAAGATAACCAACAAGAGAGGCCCGCTCGGGGCCGCAACAAGAAATGGGAAGATGATGATCTTGACGAGGACGACGACTCCGGCGAGCACGAGTTCCAGAAGGCTAAAGAGGCTATGTCAATCGACGGTGGCGCCTCGTTGCACACCTCACGCCGCCAGCTAAAGTAGTGGGCGCGTGAGGTCACTGCGGCGGAGCCATCGTTCGATGCCCAGAAGCCACTGGAGTGGTCCTGCACGCCCATCGTCTTTGACACCGAGGATCACCCTGACCGCACAACTGCGGTCGGGTGTTTGCCATTGTTGGTTTCACCAACAATACACAACCTCAAGGTGTTGAGAGTGCTGGTTGACGGTTGGGCCAGTCTGAATTTGACCTCGCCAATGTGTTCAAGAAGCTGCAGATTCCTGATGGAGACCTCGAAGAGACGGGCACGTTTCAAGGGGTCAACCCGGGAAGGAGCCAGCCTGAAGGTAAAATCACGCTGCCCGTTACGTTTGGGGTGAGCTGAACTACAGGACGGAGAAGCCCTTCTTTGATGTCGCCAATCCCCTTGCCATACAATGGGATTCTTGGCCGCCCAGCGCTGGCCAAGTTCATGGCGGCATCTCACTACGCCTACAACACGTTGAAGATGCCAGGGCCGCTGACCATCATCACCGTCCCCTCTGACAAGAAAGACACGCTCATCTGCGCCGACCAACTCTACCGAGAGGCAGTTGAAGCAACTGCCACCAGGGCACTTGCTCCTGCCGCTGAAGCTGCAGGGAGGAAAAAGGCCGGCAAGACTCCTTCCGGCAAGACTCCTCCGGCAAGACTCCTTCCGGCAAGACCTCTTCCGGCAAGACCTCTTGCACTCACTCCAGCAAGCGCACCTCTTCGGAGTGTTGTGCTCCCGTTGAGGACGTGCCAGAGAGCTCCACCGGCAAGAGCAAGAAGTCCAAGGCTGCACCACCAGAAACCAAGAAGGTGTCCGTCAAGGAGAACAGCATGGGCGGGGCTTTCACTATAAGCTCCACCCTTGACAGCAAATAGGAAAGCGCGCTCATCGCCTTCCTGCGGGTGAATGTCGATGTATTTGCATGGCAAGCATCTGACATTCCCGGTGTTCCCAGGGAGGTGACTGAGCACCATCTTACTGTCTGTCCTCACGCGCGGCCTGTCAAGCAGAAGGTCAGGAAGCAAGCTTTGGAGCGGCAAGAGTTCATCATTGAAGAGATCACGAAGTTGGAGGCGGCAGGCCTGGTAAGAGGAGTACTCCACCCCACGTGGTTGGCCAATCCGGTGGTGGTGCGTAAGGCAAACGGGAAGTGGAGGCTGTGTATTGACTACACAGACATCAATAAAGCCTGTCCAAAGGATCCCTTCCCTTTGCCACACATCGACCAGATTGTAGACTCCACTGCCGGGTGTGACCTGCTGTCATTCCTCGATGCCTATTCAAGGTACCACCAGATCTTCATGATGAAGGAAGATGAAGAGAAGACCGCGTTCATCACCCCATGTGGTACGTATTGTTTTGTACAAATACCTTTCGGGCTGAAGAGCGCTGGTTCGATGTTTGCCCGAGTAGTCTAGATCGGTTTTGAGCCCCAGCTACATAGAAATATGGAAGCTTATATGGATGACATAGTGGTCAAAACCAAGGACAGGGCTACGCTCGTGCAAGATTTAGAAGAAACATTCACAAACCTGCGCAAGATCAACCTCAAGCTCAACCCATAGAAGTGCGTGTTCGGTGTCCCCTCCGGCAAACTTCTCGGGTTCTTTGTGTCTCAACATGGAATCAAACCAAATCCCGACAAGATCAAAGCAATCGAGAAGATTGAGGTGCCGAAACAGGTCAAAGACGTCTATAGGCTCGCCGGCTGCGTTGCTGCCCTGAGTAGGTTCGTCTCCAAATCTGCTGAGCGCGCCCTCCCCTTTTTTAAAGTTTTGAAGAAGGCGGATCCAGTAAAATGGACTCCGGAGGCAGAGGCAGCACTGCAAGATTTGAAGAGGTACCTCTCCTGCACGCCAACACTAGTCGCAGCTAAACCACGAGAGCCGTTGCTGCTGTACTTAGCAGCAACGAATCAAGTGGTCAGTGTTGTGCTGGTGGTGCAGAGGGAACCTGAGGGAGAAGCAGCAGTTGCAGCAGAGCCGTCGAATGGCGGGCCGGGGTCCTCCCCGGCAGGGCCTGACACCGGCAAACCAGAACCCCCGGCAAACCAGAACCGCCGGCGAAGTGGGACAGAACAAGAAGATGGTGCAGCACCCAGTATATTTTGTCATCTCCCTCTTGCAGGGGCTAGGTCAAGATATTCTAGAATACAGAAGCTGCTTTTCGGCCTTCTCATGGCCTCGATAAAGCTATGCCACTATTTCCAGGCGCACGGGAGCACTGCCGTCACCCGCCTCCCTTTGCAATGGATTTTGCACAACTCAGATGCAATAGGGAGGATTGTGGAGTGGGCATTGGAGCCATCGAGCTTTGGTCTCAAGTTTGAGAGTACTTCAACGATCAAGAGCCGAGCTTTGGTAGAGTTCATAGCAGAGTGGACCGCAACGCCCGACGAGGAGATTCAAGAGACCACCCTTCCCGGCAAGGAGACGAGCAGTGAGTGGATTATGTACTTTGACGGAGCTTTCTCACTCCAAGGTGCTGGTGCTGGCGTGCTACTCGTCGCACCCACCGGAGAGCACCTCAAGTACGTAATCTAGATGCACTTTCCCCGGGAGAGATCAACAAACAATACGGCGGAGTACGAGGGCTTGCTTGCCGGTCTCAGGATCGCGGCAGACCTCGGAATCAAGAAGCTCATCATCAGAGGTGATTCGCAGCTCGTCGTCAAGCAAGTTAACAAGGATTACCAGAGCCCACTGATGGAGGCCTATGTGAATGAAGTGAGGAAGTTGGAAGAACGTTTCGAGGGCCTACAGGCAGAACATGTTCCCTGAGCGGAGAACAGCATTGCCGACGACCTATCGAAACGCACCGCCCTCAAGTTGCCTGTGGAACCAGGTACCTTTGTGCTTCAGTTAATACAACCATCTGTAGAGCCGTCGGCAGGGCAAAACAAGCGAAGGAAGACAAGCCCCAGCAAGTACCTTCCCGCCGAGCTCCCAAGAGCCGCCGGCAAGGAGGTTGCCAAGTACCCCAAGCTTGCCGAGGGGAAACTACCTCCGACAGCGCCCCAGGCCCTGACCATAGAGTCAGCTGCCCCTACGGCCTAAGATGTGCCTTTGGTCCTGGCCGTCGAGCCCTAGGCTCCGACATGGGCGCAGCCCACCGTCCGTTTCCTCCAAACAGAAGAGCTCCTTGAGGAGCAGGAAGAAGCACAGAAAGTAGCCCGTCGGTCCAACATGTACCAGTTTGTGGATGATACCCTGTACAGAAGGAGGCCAAACGGAGTCAGGCTGAAGTGCATTCCTTGAGAGGACGAACTAGAGCTTTTGGCAGAAATACATGGAGGTATGTGCGGCTCTCACATAGGGTCAAGGGCCCTTGCCGGCAAGGCTTTCCGGCAAGGTTTCTTCTGGCCCACAGCCCTCCAGGATGCACCTGCACTAGTAACCAAGTGTGAAGCATGTCAGTTCCATTCGAAGAAGCTTCATCAACCAGCTCAAGCCCTTCAAACAATCCCTCTCTCCTGGCCATTTTTGGTTTGGGGGCTCGACATACTGGGCCCCTTCCCCCGTGCTGTCGGGGGCTTTGAGTACTTGTACATCGCAATCGACAAGTTCACAAAGTGGCCTGAAGTGGAGGCGGTGAGGAAGGTGACAACACAGTCAGCCATGAAGTTCTTCAAGGGGCTAGTTTGCCGTTTTGGTGTGCCGAACAGGGTCACCACCGATAACGGCACGCAGTTCACAAGCCGCGCCTTCATGCAATACATCCAGGACCTCGGTAGCAAGGTCTGTTTCGCTTCGGTGGCACACCCATGGAGCAACGGCCAGGCGGAGAGGGCAAATGCTGAAGTACTGGGAGACCTGAGGACAAAGACTTTTGATAGGCTGCACAAGTGTGGAAGGCACTGGATTGATGAGTTGCCGACGGTTCTTTGGTCGATCAGAACGACGCCAAATCAAGCCACCGGCCAGACACCCTTTGCCCTGGTATACGGGGCAGAAGCAGTTCTCCCCACGTAACTCACATATGGGTCACCTCGAGTGCTTGCTTACGACGAGCTTGAGCAAGAGCAGTTGCGGCAAGATGACGCGACGCTCCTTGAGGAAGATCGTCTTCGGGCGGCTGTCCGAGTTGCACGCTACCAGTAGGCCTTGTGCCGCTACCATAGCCGCAAGGTGCATGCCCGAAGTTTTGAGGAAGGTGACCTTGTTCTTCAGCGTGTTCAGTCGGCCAAGAATTCCAACAAGTTGATGCCGAAGTGGGAAGGCCCTTATCCGGTAATACGAGTCACCAGGCCTGGCGCAGTCCGCCTGGAGACCGAAGATGGTGTCCCAGTGAGCAACTCCTGGAACATCGAACATCTTCGTAAGTTTTACCCATGAGGCGCGGTGGCCGGGCATCCCGGCAAGCCACCTTTTGTACAAGCCTTGCCAACAAGGCATGTAACCCTTTGTACAAAGCCAGGTGTAGACCCTGAGCATAAATAAATGAAGCGTTGGCTCCCTAAGTTTTAGCATGCATGCTAGGTTAAGTCTCTCTTTGGTAGGGTTGATAGTGCCGGGCGGCAACTAACCCCTATCATAGAGGTCAGGTGTGTGTCTTTCCGTCCTTTCCAGTCTTCTCTTTGGTTTGCAGGCTGCACAGGAGTTTCTGCTAAGCCATTTAAGGGCAGGGAGACGGATCGACATCCCCGACCCCTACAAGCCATTGCCGGGGGGCCGCAGATTCAAGCACCCGACCATGGCAAGCCAAGGTTGCTGGGGGCTGTAGACTCAGATAAGTCCTTTATCCCCCGTTATGAATTTCTGTATGAAATTGGGACGTATGAAGCCTTGTTTATTCCTGGGCCGCCATGCTCCCCCTTTCCTGTGCTCAAGAACTATTCTCTGGGCCGGAACTTGGTTGTAGTCGCGGCGACAAGGAAGTAAACGAGGGGCCTAACCCTACTTCGCCCCTGCCTCCACCAAGAGCGTGAGTATGGTTGTGAATGAAGTGGGGGGACGGCAAGGCTTGTTGCCGGGCGATAATGTGTATCTTAAAAATAACAAGGATTCATTCCTTGGCATGGGCCTCGCTCACGCACAAAGAACCCGGCAAGCACCCTTTTTTCATTAATACGTTCCAAACAGGTACAATTCGTATGGAATGCAAACACGAGCAAGGTGATTACAAGGTTTAAACCTAACAAGTGCCCGCAGGCTTAAAAACTAAAAAGATAAGTGCCCCATGATCCCCGCTTTTGCCCCTTTCCTCCCAGGTGCGGCAGGTGAAGGAAAAAAGGGGGCAACAGGGAACGCGCCGATGGAGAGCTTGACGAGGAAGACCCTCGGCAGGGCGCGTGGCCGAGGGAGGAGGGCGGCGCGGTTAGTCGGAGTAGGAGTCAGCATCCTCCCGCCTGACGCCCTCGTCGTCGATGTCGCTGTCATCCTCGTCACTCCCGCTTGAGGAGGAGTCTTCATCGTCGGAGGAGCTCTCCACGCAGCACCTTAAGCGAGTTCCCAAATGCCCAAAGACCTTGACGACGAGCAGGCAGTTCTCCATTAATTTGAAGTGGAGAATGAGCCCCTCCGACAGGCTATGGGCACGAGCGAAGGCCTTCTATCCACGGCGAAGATACATGACGTGAGGGGCGGGGAAGTCAACGTCGACCCGCATGCTGCTGTTCCCGCATCCCCTCATATGCAGCCTCAAAGCCTGTGGCGGGTCGAGCTCCATCTCCCGAGCGAATGGAGTAGACGAAGAAGACGACGCACTGGCCCGTACAGCCTGATGAAGAATTCGCGGGGCTGGTCTCTGACATGACCCTCCATTGGGGGAGGGGCCGCTGGCGGAGGCGAGGCCGGTGCGCCACCCCGTCCTCCTCTTCCCCGAGCGCCACGGTGGCCTCGGCCTCGCCCCCTCCCCCTTCCTCTCACGGCCGGCTCTGCCGCCAGGAGCTCTTGGGAAGGAGGGGCACGCTGTCGAGCAGAGGCCCTCATCGCCGCCATCGGAGTGCCAGTACGCCCTCTCACGATAACAGAAGGAAGGAAGGAGCCAAGGTGGAAGGAGATGAATGATGGGGGATTGTGGGGTGCCATCCCCTCCCTTTCTTATAAAGGGGCAGGGCCAGGGCTCGGCCGCCCCACTTAACCAATCCGGTCACCAGGGGCGCAGGGAATCTAGACCGACCCGCGGATCCAATCAGCGACGGCCCATTTTCCCGCCTCGCCATTTAAAGACCGTGCCCCCCGCGTCCACCACCTGCCAGCCGAAGTCGAGAAGACAAGTGAAGCGACCGTTTTCCACCCCCGTGATCATGGGGCACGGGCGTCTTGAAGGCCATGACTCGAGTCCACTTAGTAAATGAGCCACGCCCCTGCGTTTTCCTCTTCTTATGGGGAAGGCGCGAGCCGCCTCTTTATTACGGTGTGACGCATGAGGGCAGCAACCGCCCCACGCATGACCCCCACGTCGTGCATTCAACGCGGGTCATGGGGAAGCGCAACGAGCGAGGGAGTTATTGCGGTAGAAACTCCGCCGCATGCGCGTCCGCGCACAGTTCCGGGCTTGGCCCAATAACGCCCCGCGCTTATATGTGGCCCAGGCCTGGGGGCTCCTATCGGTGTACAAAAGAAGCGATCTCTTTTTGCACCCCTTTACTTATGCGCGGGGAGTCGCAGCGCCACGCCCCTGGCCACGCTTGGCAGGGCAGAAGAAGCAAAGGCACGAGACGACCAGACCAACGCCAAGCCGGAAACACAAAGAGCAGAAGGGCGAGGTGGACTCCCCCGGCAAGGCCCTTGCCGGGGGGGCCTCCACGGCCCCGGCAAGAACCTTGCCAGGGGAACTTGCCCAGCGCCAGCAGGGCTGCCACCCTTGAGCTCGAGAGTTCCGATGCCCTCAACCACATTGGAACCAAAGCTCGGGAGGCGCCTCCGTGGTGGCATGCAAATCTTTGTGAAGACCAAGAACGTGCAAGATCAGATGAGAATAAGAAGACAGAGATCCTCGGCAAGATCCTCGCCGAGGATACCCTCGAGGCCCTCCCCCCGGCAAGACTCTTGCCGGGGGTGCCCACGACCCGCGGCAAGACTCTTGCCGGGGCCCCTGCAAGACCCTTTCCGAAGACATCCGCAGGGTCGCAGCCAGTCCCACATCTGCCAAGACTCCACCGCCGTTCCCATGCAGCTGCCAGCCCACCAACTAGGCAAGCACCTGTGTGGCGACGTACGGCCTCTAAAGCCAACTCAACAAGCACCTGCGTGGTGGCATGCAGATCTTCGTGAAGGCTCTGCCACCGCACCAACTCAGCAGCCAGCCAGCCAGCGTGGCACTACACGCCTCATCAGCTCGGACGCGCGTCGAAGCCAGGCGAGGCGCCGACAGCTGGGACGAGCTTCCTTGCCGTCCCTGATAAAGCAAGAAGGGCACGTCGGCAACGCATTAATGCAATTTGTCCTACGGTGCCAGAGGATAGACTCGGCCACTGTATAGCTTTCCACCTCCTGTGTGCCACTGTGGCAGCCCCTTTGTCTATAAGAGGAGGCCCGTAGCGTACTGAGGAAGGATTCATACTTTTTGGACCATGCACGCCTTGTAGCTAGACCAAGAACAACAGATAAATAGAAACCAGCAGGAGTAGGGTATTACGCATCACTTGCGGCCCTAACCTGTATAACCCCCCTATGTTGACCTCTCAATCCCACTCTTTCCACAGCCCCGCGCTCGCCAACCATAGCAAAAGGGATTCCTCGTGATCCCGTAGGTGTCGTTTGCCCCGACAGGGGACTACGCACACAACCAGGAGCAAGAGTATTGTACCAAGCTTTAGCATCACCCTTTAATGAGAACGGAAAAAATTTGAGAATAAAGTAGTAGCGAATTTTCTCATCATGAGTAAAAAGGGTGGCTATATCATTCAACTTAGTAAGATGTGCCACAACAGTTTCAGTTTCATAACCATGGAAAGGATCAGATTCAACCAAAGTAATTAACTCTGGGTCGACAGAGTATTCATAATCCTTATCATCAATAAAGATAGGTGAAGTAGCAAACTTAGGATCATATTTCATTCTAGCATTCAGAGATTTTTCTTTATACTTGCATAATAATTTCTCTAGATCATCTCTATCTCTGCAAGCAAGAATATCTCTAGTTGTCTCCTCACTCAACCTTCCGGTACCTTAGGCAACTCATATCTAGGAGGGCTAGTTCTAGCAGGTGTTTCAGGAGATTCAGTTTCAAGTTCATCATCATATTCAACAACATCATGTTGTATTACTCTAGCAATTTTTTCATCAAGAAATTCACCAAGTGGCGGATTATTATAAGAAGGTGAATCTAAAGCAGAACTGGATGGCAGTTCCTTACCTCCTCTCGTCTTTGAGGGAAAAATCTTAGTCTTAGCATCCTTAAGATTCTTCATAGTGATAATATGATAATAATCCCAAGTGACTCAACAAATATAGCTATTCTCCCCGGCAACGGCGCCAGTAAAATGTCTTGATAACCCACAAGTATAGGGGATCACAACAGTTTTCGAGGGTAGAGTATTCAACCCAAATTTATAGATTCGACACAAGGGGAGCCAAAGAATATTTGAAGGTATTAGCAGCTGAGTTGTCAGTTCAACCACACCTGTAGATTAATTATCCACAGAAAGTAATCAATAGCAAAGTAATATGATAGTTTTGATAATAGTAGCAGCAGTAACGGTGACAGTGATGGCAGTAATTTTGTAGCAAGTGTAACAGTGATAGAGCAGTAGTAACTTAGCAAGAACAATATAAGATAAATTCGTAGGCATTGGATCGGTGACTTGTTGGATGATATTCATCATGAGAAAGTTACAACCTAGGGCGATACGGCACTAGCTCCAGTTCGTCAATATAATGTAGGCATGTATTCCGTAAATAGTCATACGTGCTTATGGAAAGAACTTGCATGACATCTTTTGTCCTACCCTCCCATGGCAGCGGGGTCCTATTGGAAACTAGGGGATATTAAGGCCTCCTTTTAATAGAGAACCAGAACAAAGCATTAACACATAGTGAATACATGAACTCCTCAAACTACGGTCATCACCCGGAGAAGTCCCGGTTTCTGTCACTCCGGGGTTGCCAGATCATAACACGTAGTAGGTGACTATAACTTGCAAGATCGGATCTAGAACATGGATAAAATGGTGATAGCATAAATGGTTCAGATCTGAAATCATGGCACCCGGGCACAAAGTGACAATCATTAAGCATGGCAAAGTCATAGCAACATCAATCTTAGAACATAGTGGATACTAGGGATCAAGCCCTAACAAAACTAACTCGATTACATGATGAATCTCATCCAACTCCTCACCGACCAGCGAGCCTGTGAAGGAATTACTCACTCCCGGTGGGGAGCATCATGGAATTGGCGATGGACAAGGGTTGGTGATGACGAAGAACGAATATCCCCCTCTCCGGAGCCCCAAACGGACTCCAGATCTGGCCTCCCGATGAAGAACAGGAGGTGACGGCGGCTCCGTCTCGTGGACCGTGATAATTCTTTCTCCTTGTTTTTTCTGGAAAAATAGGATTTTATAGCGTCGGTTTCAGGGTCTGCGGGGCCACCAGGTGGGGACAACCCACCTGGGCATGCCAGGAGAGGGGGCGCGCCCTGGTGGGTTGTGCCCACCCAGGTGCCCCTCTCCGGTTGGTCTTGGCTCCAGAAATCTTATTTATTATATAAAAATTCCTCACAAAGTTTCGTCCCATTCCGAGAACTTTTATTTCTGCACAAATACAACACCATGGTAGTTGTGCTGAAAACAGCCAGTCTGGGGTTAGTTTCATTCAAATCATGCAAATTAGAGTCCAAAACAAGAGGAAAAGCATTAGGAAAATTAGATACGTTGGAGACGTATCACACATCACTCCCCATAAAAATGGGATGTTACATTAAACTCCCACAAGAGCCAACTAAGATACAAACTAGATGCAAAAAGGATCCACACAACACTCACACGTATATGATGTGCAAACCAACATAGACATACTTGATTACTCTAGATAAGAAAATTGGAAGCACAACATATACAAACACATGCAAGGTACAAAACCAAAACATGCAAAGGGGCAAGTAACTTTCAATGTAAACAATTAAGTACAAGTTAACGCAAGGAGGCACATTGGATATAAGATATAAACTTGATAACTCCAATGATCACTTCTAGGAAAAGGCCTGCTAGTGGCGCACTTGTTTTGCCTACTAATGGCGCACTACAGGTGCGCCACTAGCATCACGCCATTAGAATTTTTTACTAATGGCGCCCCATTAGTACATCACATGGTGCGCCATTACTATCTGACTTAGTAATGGCGCACCACATAGAAGTGCGCCATTACTAACATTTTTTTCCAAAAAAAATTCAGAAATATTTTTTTCAATTTTTTTCGTGTTTTTCTTAATCTCGGGTCACTATGGCTTAATCTCAAGTCAAATCGCACTCCGTGGTCAAACTTCCCAAAAGGTCACCCATCCTCACACTACTCCAGCCCAAGCATGCTTAACTTCAGAGTTCTATAAAACCCCAGCACCAGCTCACTTAACAGGCACTTGTTGATATATCTAGCATATCAATCCTATTAAACCTTGTTGATGTCCAGGACTTTGTTCATATTCATGAGTGTGATGAAATTTCGAAAAAATATTTCAAACTTCCCGGTCATATTACGTATCATATATTGAAAAAAAATTCCAAAAAAAAGTTTTTTTGAAACCAATTTTTTTTCTGTTACTAGTGGCGCACCTAGCAAATGGTGCGCCACTAGTAAGTTTGATTTTTTTTTCATTTCCCCCCCTCTAGATCTTAAAAGCCCCGTATCTTTTGTTCTGTTAGGTTTTTGGGGATTTTGAAGATGTTGAATGGGGTTCCCCCGATTCAATTCGTATGTAACTTTTCGAGTAGATGATTTTTCATATAAAAAACTTTTTAATCCGAGTTCGTATGCAAAAGTTATGCCCATTTTACAAATTCCAGAGAGATTTTGCAAATAAAGTCGAAATTCATATTTGTAAATTTTCCCAACAACTAGACCACATATCATATGGGAAACTTATTTTATTTTATTTTATTGACATTTCCATCATTTTCTTTTATTTTTTCTAAAACTGAAAAGGCGGTCTACGTGGGGGGGGGGTGCATTCGGTGGAATTTTTGGGCAAAGTCAGTAATGGCGCACCGTGGGTGTGGTGCGCCATTACTAGTTTCACTAGTAATGGCGCACCACACCCACGGTGCGCCATTACTAACTTTGAAAAAAAAATTGTTAGTAGTGGCGCACCGAGGGTGTGGTGCGCCATTACTAGTTAAAACTAGTAATGGCGCACTGTCCCCTGGTGCGCCATTACTAGTTTTGACAAAAAAATAAAAAAAATTGTTAGTAGTGGCGCACCGAGGATGTGGTGCGCCATTACTAGTTAAACTAGTAATGGCGCACTATCCCCTGGTGCGCCATTACTAGTTTTGAAAAAAAATAAAAAAACAATTTGTTAGTAGTGGCGCACCGTGCATGTGGTGCGCCATTAGTATTTGGACACTAATGGCGTACCAACACATGGTGCGCCATTAGTATATAGTATTGGCGCACCACATGTGTGGTGCGCCATTAGTGTTCATATTATCTGTAGCCCTTTTCCTAGTAGTGGATTTGGCTTGAGACAATATGAATGATGAAGATCCCTTAATTCTTCATGATATAGTCAAGTCTCCAATGCCCTCCAATGTAACCTATTGATCAAGTTTGAGCTTGTTGGTCCCCGGCCAAGTTGGGTCCTAAGAGGTTAGTCACAATAGGCTTTGCTACCCAAATGGTTCTTTTCTTGACACCACTTTGAGTACCAAAAACTTGGCAAACACATTGACATCCTTATCCTTCCCAAGAGAATAGATATCATCAATTATAATAGGGTTGGATAAGGTACCATTTGTGCATGAAGAAGTAAGGTGACCCTTCTCACAGCATAAGTAACAACATCTACTCTTTTTCTTTTTCTTCTTAGTTGACTCCGCAACTTGAATATCACTACTTTGAGTCTTCTTGGGAAGTGACCTTTCTTCAACTTGTGGTTGAGCATGAGATTGAACTTGTGGCCTCTTTCCTTGTTGCTTGTCACTAATGGCCTTCTTCTTCAATTGACAAGATCTAACATGATGCCCTTCAATCTTGGACTTGAAGCAAACAATCTTGGCCGAGTTCTTGGCCCTTCTTCTTGTTTCTCTTCGAATTCTTCTTCTTATTGGATTTGAGTCCAAGTCCACCTTTGTCATTGGGAGATTTTTGCACACTCAAAATATTGTTGAGTGTGCACTTTCCTTAATGACTCTTTTCCAAGTATTTCTTCAAGGAAGTGACTTGGGCCTTGAGCTCTTTTATTTCCTCTACATGGTTAGTGTCAACACAAGCTCTAGAGGAAGTATATGCTTCATCATTAGAGAAACAAGGCAAGGAAAGTAACTCATCACAAGAAGTAGCGACATTATGGGTAGATGAATTACGAGGCTAGCACATGGCAAGATAGCATTTTGACTTGTAGTAGTGCTAGTATCCACATGAGGCTCACTAGATGTTACCTTAGTAATCATAGCCTCATGAGGTATCTTTAGCACATTATGGGATACTAGAAGGTCATCATGAGAGCTTGTGATCTTTACATGACTTTCTTCCTATTTCCCATAATTGCTAGATAGCAACTCAAGTTGAGCCCTTAGCTTAACATTCTCCTTCACAATGGATCACAAGAAATAGAGTTAGTAGCACAAGCATCATAATTAACAACAAAAGGAGAAGTAACTTGGCAAGCTCTTTTGAATATTAAGCTTTAAGTTGAGCATGAGACTCGGTGAGTTTGATGAGCTCGCTCTTAATGACCCTTGAGCCATTTTCGAGGTGCACAAAATCCTCAAGGAGTTTGACACATGCAACTTCAAGCTTGTCATGTTTAGTTTTGAAATCATTGGACACCTCAAGAGCTCTATCAGAGGATTCCTTTATTCTCGATAGTTCTAGAGCAAAAGTCTCCTCAAGAGAATCCTTGGTGGTTTGTTCAACTTCAAAAGCTTGAGAGAGGTCTGCGATCTCATTAGTGTAATCACGCTCATGAACTTCCATTTTATCAATGGTGACCTCATGCTCCTCGAGATGAGATTCCAACTCCTCAATGTATTTCTTGCCCTTAATGGAAATAGACATGATTTCCATGAAGTTGGAACGAGCAATTTTATTCTTATGAAGAGCTTTAAAAATCATTTCCCCCTTAATTTTTAAGGAGGCAAAATTATCATTCTATTCATCATTATCAACATCATCATCAACATCATCATCACAAGATATATTGGAATTCAAAGTGGGAGATACCTTTAAAGCCTTAGCCATAAGGCAAAAGTGAGAAACAATAGATGATGATGTTGGATCCCTTGAGGCACCATTTGATACGTCTCCAACGTATCTATAATTTTTTATTGTTCCATGCTATTATATTATCATTCTTGGATGTTTTATAATCATTTTATAGTCATTTTATATCATTTTTTGGTACTAACCTATTGACATAGTGCCAAGTGCCAGTTGCTGCTTTCTGCATGTTTTTTACATTGCAGGAAATCAATACCAAATGGAGTCCAAACGCAGCGAAACTTTTTGTGGAATTTTTATGGACCAGAAGACATCCAGTGGGCCGGAGAAGCACCTGCGGGGTGTTCCGAGGGGAGCAATGAAGGAAATATGCCCTAGAGGCAATCATAAAGTTGTTATTTATATTTCCTTATATCATGATAAATGTTTATTATTCATGCTAGAATTGTATTAACCGGAAACTTAGTACATGTGTGAATACATAGACAAAACAGAGTGTCCCTAGTATGCCTATACTTGACTAGCTCGTTAATCAAAGATGGTTATGTTTCCTGACCATAGACATGTGTTGTCATTTGATGAACGGGATCATATCATTAGAGAATGATGTGATGGACAAGACACATCCGTTAGCTTAGCATAATGATCATTTAGTTTTATTGCTATTTCTTTCATCATGACTTATACATGTTCCTCTGACTATGAGATTATGCAACTCCCAAATACCGGAGGAACACCTTGTGTGCTATCAAACTTCACAACGTAACTGGGTGATTATAAAGATGATCTACATATGTCTTCGAAGGTGTTTGTTGGGTTGGCATAGACCAAGATTAGGATTTGTCACTCCGTGTATCGGAGAGGTATCTCTGGGCCCTCTCGGTAATGCATATCACTATAAGCCTTGCAAGCAATGTGACTAATGAGTTAGTCACAGGATGATGCATTACAGAATGAGTAAAGAGACTTGCCGGTAATGAGATTGAACTAGGTATGATGATACCAATGATCGAATCTCGGGCAAGTAACATACCGATGACAAAGGGAACAACGTATGTTGTTATGCGGTTTGATCGATAAAGATCTTCGTAAAATATGGAGGATCCTATATGAGCATCCAGGTTCCGCTATTGGTTATTGACCGGAGATGTTTCTCGGTCATGTCTACATAGTTCTCGAACCCGTAGGGTCCGCACGCTTAACATTCGATGACGATTTGTATTATGAGTTATGTGACTTGATGACCGAAGTTTGTTCAGAGTCCTGGATGAGATCACGGACATGACGAGGAGTCTTGAAATGGTCGAGAGGTAAAGATTCATATATAGGACGATGGTATTTGGACACCGAAGTGTTCTGGGTGATACCGGGTCACCGGGAGGGGTTCCGGGCAACCCCCAACAAAGATATGGGCTTAATGGGCCAAGTAAGGGAACACACCAGCCTACAAGAGGCTGGTGCGCCCCCTATAGGGCCAGCCACGTGGGGAGAAAGGGAAAGGAGAGGAGGAAAAGGAAAGTATGAAGTAGGACTCCTACTTCCTTCCCCTCCCCCTCCTTCCTTTCCCCCTTGTCCAAATATGGTAGGGGAGGGCCGAATTGGACTAGGGGCCAAGTAGGATTCCTCCTACTTGGGCGCGCCCTAGGCTGCCTCCCTCCCTCTCCCTCCTTTATATACGTGGGGAGGGCACCCCTAGAATACACATCAATTGTTCCTAGCCGTGTGCGGCGCCCCCCTCCACAGTTAACACCTTGGTCATATCGTCATAGTGCTTAGGCGAAGCCCTGCGTCGGTAACTTCATCATCACCGTCGCCACGCCGTCATGGTGACAGAACTCTCCCTCGTCCTCAACTGGATCAAGAGCTCGAGGGACGTCATGATGCTGAACGTGTGCTGAACACGGAGGTGCCGTACGTTCTGTACTTGGATCGGTTGGATCATGAAGACGTTCGACTACATCAACTGTGTTACTAAACGCTTCCGCTTTCGGTCTACGAGGGTACGTGGACACACTCTCCCCGCTCATTGCTATGCATCTCCTAGATAGATCTTGCGTGATCATAGATGATTTTTTTTTGAAATACTGCATTCCCCAACGGTGGCATCCGAGCCAGGTCTATGCGTAGATGTTATATGCACGATTAGAACACAAAGAGTTGTGGGCGATAATAGTCATACTGCTTACCAGCAACATCTTACCTTGATTCGTCGTATTGTTGGATGAAGCGGCCCGGACCGACATTACATGACCACGTTCATGAGACTGGTTCTACCGACGTGCTTTGCACACAGGTGGCTGGCGGGTGTCTGTTTCTCCAACTTTAGTCGAATCGAGTTTGACTACGCCTGGTCCTTGTGAAGGTTAAAACGGCACTCTTGCTGAAAAATCGTTGTTGTTTTGATGCGTAGATAATAACGGTTCTTGCTAGAAGCTAGTAGCAGCCACGTAAAACTTGCAACAACAAAGTAGAGGACGTCTAACTTGTTTTTGCAGGGCATGTTGTGATGTGATATGGTCAAGAAGTGATGAGATATAAATTGTTTTATGAGATCTCATGTTTTCTTAAAGCTATCGGCAACTCGCAGGAGCCTTATGATTGTCTCTTTATTGCATAAGATGCAAGCGCTATATAATTGCTTTACTTTATCGCTATGCGATAGCAATAGTTGAAAAAGCAATAGTTGGCGAGACGACCATGTGACGACACGTTGATAAAGATCAAGATGATGGAGATCATGGTGTCATGCCGGTGACGATGGACATCATGACGGTACTTTGGAGATGGAGATCAAAGGCACAAGATGATGATGGTCATATCATGTCAAATATTTGATTGCATGTGATGTTTATCTTTTATGCACCTTATTTTGCTTAGTACGACGGTAGCATTACGAGATGATCCATTACTAAAATTTCAATATATAAGTGTTCTCCCTGAGTATGCACCGTTGCGACAGTTCTTCGTGCGGAAACATCACGTGATGATCGGGTGTGATAAGCTCTACGTTCACATACAACGGGTGCAAACTAGTTTTGCACATGCAGAATACTCAGGTTAAACTTGACGAGCCTAGCATATGCAGATATGGCCTCGGAACACTGAGACCGAAAGGTCGAACGTAAATCATATAGTAGATATGATCAACATAGTGATGTTCACCATTGAAAGCTACTCCATCTCACGTGATGATCGGACATGGTTTAGTTGATATGGATGATGTGATCATTTAGATGACTACAAGGATGTCTATATAAGTGGGAGTTCTTAAGTAATATGATTAATTGAACTTAAATTTATCATGAACTTAGTCGTGATAGTATTTGCATATCTATGTTGTAGATCAACTGCTCGCGTATGGCTTCCCTGTTTTATTTATGATATATTCCTGGAGAAAACTAAGTTGAAAGTTGATAGTAGCAATGATGCGGACTAGGTCCGTGATCTGAGGATTTTCCTCATTGCTGCACAGAGGAATTATGTCCTTGATGCACCGCTAGGTGACAGAACTATTGCAGGAGCAAATGGTTCTGTTATGAACGTTTGACAAGCTCGGTATGATGACTACTTGTTAGTTTAGTGCACCATGCTTTACGTCTTAGAACTGGGACTTCAAAAAATGTTTTGAAATGCCATGGAGCATATGAGATGTTCCAAGAATTGAAATGGTTATTTCAGACTCATGCCCGGGTCAAGAGGTATGAGACCTCTGACAAGTATTTTTGCCTACAAGATGGAGGAGAATAGCTCAACCAGTGAGCATGTGCTCAGAATGTCTGAGTACTACAATCGCTTGAATCAAGTGGGAGTTAATCTTCCAAATAAGATAGTGATTGACATAGTTCTCTAGTCACTATCACCAAGTTACTGGAACTTTGTGATGAACTATAATATGCAAGGGATGACGAAAACGATTCCCCGAGCTCTTCGCGATGCTAAAATCGGTGAAGGTAGAAATCAAGAAAAGCATGAAGTCTTGATGGTTGGCAAGACCACTAGTTTCAAGTAAAAGGGCAAGGGAAAGAAAGGGAACTTCAAGAAGAATGACAAGCAAGTTGCCACTCCCATGAAGAAGCCCAAAGCTAGACCCAAGCCTGAAACTGAGTGCTTCTACTGCAAAGGAAATGGTCACTGGAAGCGGAACTACCCCAAATACTTGGCGGATAAGAAGGATGGCAAAGTGAACAAAAGTATATATGATATACATGTTATTGATGTGTACTTTACTAGTATTTATAGTAGCCCCTGGGTATTTGATACTGGTTCAGTTGCTATGGTTAGTTACTTGAAACAGGAGTTATAAAATGAACAGAGACTAGTTGAGGGCAAGGTGACGATGTGTGTTGGAAGTGATTCCAAGGTTGATAAGATCACCATCGCACACTCCCTTTACCTTCGGGATTAGTGTTGAACCTAAAATAAATGTTATTTGGTGTTTGCGTTGAGCATAATATGATTGGATCATGTTTATTGCAATACGGTTATTCATTTAAGTCAAAGAATAATTGTTATTCTGTTTACATGAATAAAACCTTCTGTGGTCATACACCCAAGGTGAATGGTTTATTGAATCTCGATTGTAGTGATACACATATTCATAATATTGAAGCCAAAAGATGCAAGGTTAATAATGATAGTGCAACTTATTTGTGGCACTGCCGCTTAGGTCATATTGGTGTAAAGAGCATGAAGAAACTCCATGCTCGTGGGCTTTTGGAATCACTTGATGCTTGCGAACCATGCCTCTTGGGCAACACGACTAAGAGTCCGTTCTCCGGAACAATGGAGCGAGCCACTGACTTATTGGAAATAATACATACCGATGTATGCAGTACGATAAGTGTTGAGGCTCGCGGCGGGTATCGTTATTTTTCTGACCTTCACAGATGATTTGAGCAGATATGGGTATATCTACTTAATGAAACACAAGTCTGAAACATTTGAAAAGTTCAAAGAATTTCAGAGTGAAGTTGAGAACCATCGTAACAAGAAAATAAAGTTTCTACGATCTGATCGCGGAGGCGAATATTTGAGTTACGAGTTTGGCCTTCATTTGAAACAATGTGGAATAGTTTCGCAACTCACGCCACCTACAACACCAAAGCGTAATGGTGTGTCTGAACGTCGTAAATGTACTTTATTAGATATGGTGCGATCTATGATGTCTCTTACCGATTTACCACTATCATTTTGGGGTTATGCATTAGAGACAGCTACATTCACGTTAAATAGGGCACCATCTAATCCGTTGAGACGACACCGTATGAACTGTGGTTTGGCAAGAAACCTAAGCTGTCGTTTCTTAAAGTTTGGGGTTGTGATGCTTATGTGAAGAAGTTTCAGCCTGATAAGCTCAAACCCAAATCGGAGAAGTGCGTCTTCATAGGATACCAAAACAAACTATTGGGTACAACTTCTATCACAGATCCGAAGGCAAGATCTTTGTTGCTAAGAGTGGATCCTTTCTAGAGAAGGAGTTTCTCTCGAAAGAAGTGAATGGGAGAAAAGTAGAACTTGATGAGGTAATTGTACCTTCTCTTGAATTGGAAAGTAGCTGATCACTGAAATCAGTTCCAGTGATGCCTACACCAATTAGTGAAGAAGTAAATGATGATGATCATGAAACTTCAGATCAAGTTACTACCGAACCTCGTAGGTCAACTATAGTACGATCCGCACCAGAGTGGTACGGTAATCCTGTTCTGGAAGTCATGTCGCTAGACCATGATGAACCTACAAACTATGAGGAAGCGATGATGAGCCCAGATTCCGACAGATGGCTTGAGGCCATGAAATCTAAGATAAAATACATGTATGAGAACAAAGTGTGGACTTTGGTTGACCTGCCCGATGATCCTCAAGCCATTGAGAATAAATGGACCTTCAAGAGGAAGACGGACGCTGATAGTAGTGTTACTATCTAAAAAGCTCGACTTGTCGAAAAGGGTTTTTGACAAATTCAAGATGTTGACTACGATAAGATTTTCTCACTCATATCGATGCTTAAAGTCTGTCCGAATCATGTTAGCAATTGCCATATTTTATGAAATGTGACTAATGGATATCAAAACTGCATTCCTTAATGAAAGAAGAGTTGTATATGATACAACCAGAAGGTTTTGTCAATCCTAAAGGTGCTAACAAAATGTGCAAGCTCCAGCGATCCATCTATGGACTGGTGCAAGCATCTCGGAGTTGGAATATACACTTTGATAAGTTGATCTTAGCATATAGTTTTATACAGACTTGCGGTGAAGCCTGTATTTACAAGAAAGTGAGTGGGATCACTACAACCTCTCTGATAAGTATATGTGAAGGACATATTGTTGATCGGAAATGATGTAGAATTTTCTGGAAAGCATAAAGGAGTGTTTGAAAGGAGTTTTTCAAAGAAATACCTCGGTGAAGCTGCTTACATATTGGGCATCAAGATCTATAGAGATAGATCAAGACGCTTGATAAGATTTTTCAATGAGTACATACCTTGACAAGATTTTTGAAGTAGTTCAAAATGGAACAGTTAAAGAAGGAGTTCTTGCTTGTATTGCAAGGTGTAAAGTTGAGTAAGACTCAAAACACGACCACGGCAGAAAATAGGAAGAGAATGAAAGTCATTCCCTATGCCTTAGTCATAGGTTCTATAAAGTATACTATGCTGTGTACCAAACCTATTGTCTACCTTGCCATGAGTTTGGCTAGGGGGTACGATATTGATCCAGGAGTGGATCAATTAACAGCGGTCAAAATTATCCTTAGAAGACTAAGGAGATATTTCTCGGTTATGGAGGTGATAAAGAGTTCGTCGTAAAGAGTTACACCGATGCAAGCTTTTACACCAATCCGGATGACTCTGAGTCTCAATCTGGATACATATTGAAAGTGGGAGCAATTAGCTGGAGTAGCTCCATGCAGAGCATTGTAGACATAGAAAATTTGCAAAATACATATGGCTCTGAATGTGACAGACCCATTGACTAAGCTTCTCTCACGAGCAAAACATGATCACACCTTAGTACTCTTTGGGTGTTAATCACATAGCAATGTGAACTAGATTATTGACTCTAGTAAAACCCTTTGGTTATTAGTCACATGGCGATCTGAACTAATCACATGGTGATGTGAACTATTGGTGTTAAATCACATGGCGATGTGAACTAGACTATTGACTCTAGTGCGAGTGGGAGATTGAAGGAAATATGCCCTAGAGGCAATAATAAAGTTGTTATTTATATTTCCTTATATCATGATAAATGTTTATTATTCATGCTAGAATTGTATTAACCGGAAACTTAGTACATGTGTGAATACATAGACAAAACAGAGTGTCCCTAGTATGCCTCTACTTGACTAGCTCGTTAATCAAAGATGGTTATGTTTCCTAACAATAGACATGTGTTGTCATTTGATGAACGGGATCACATCATTAGAGAATGATGTGATGGACAAGACCCATCCGTTAGCTTAGCATAATGATCGTTTAGTTTTATTGCTATTGCTTTCATCATGACTTATACATGTTCCTCTGACTATGAGATTATGCAACTCCCGAATACCGGAGGAACACCTTGTTTGCTATCAGACGTCACAACGTAACTGGGTGATTATAAAGATGCTCTACAGATGTCTCCGAAGGTGTTTGTTGGGTTGGCATAGATCAAGATTAGGATTTGCCACTCCATGTATCAGAGAGGTATCTCTGGGCCCTCTCGGTAATGCACATCACTATAAGCCTTGCAAGCAATGTGACTAATGAGTTAGTCACGGGATGATGCATTACGGAACGAGTAAAGAGACTTGCCGGTAACGAGATTGAACTAGGTAAGATGATACCGATGATCAAATCTCGGGCAAGTAACATACCAATGACAAAGGGAACAATGTATGTTGTTATGTGGTTTGACCGATAAAGATCTTCATAGAATATGTAGGAGCCAATATGAGCATCGAGGTTCCGCTATTGGTTATTGACCGGAGATGTGTCTCAGTCATGTCTACATAGTTCTCGAACCCGGAGGGTCCGCACGCTTAACGTTCGATGACGATTTGTATTATGAGTTATGTGATTTGACGACCGAAGTTTGTTCGGAGTCCCGGATGAGATCACGAACATTATGAGGAGTCTCAAAATGGTCGAGAGGTAAAGATTCATATATAGGACGATGGTATTTGGACACCGGAAGTGTTCTGGGTGACACCGGGTCACCGGAACGGGTTCCGGGCAACCCCCGGCAAAGATATGGGCTTAATTGGCCAAGTAAGGGAACACACCAGCCCACAAGAGGCTGGTGCGCTCCCTATAGGGCCATCCACGTGGGGAGAAAGGGAAAGGATAGGAGGAAAAGGAAAGTATGAAGTAGGACTCATACTTCCTTCCCCTCCCCCTCTTTCCTTTCCCCCTTGTCCAAATATGGTGGGGGGGGGGGCAAATTGGACTAGGGGCCCAAGTAGGATTCCTCCTACTTGGGCGCGCCCTAGGCTGCGTCCCTCCCTCTCCATCCTTTATATACGTGGGGAGGGCACCCCTAGAAGATACATCAATTGTTCCTAGCCGCATGCAGTGCCCCCATCCACAGTTAACACCTCGGTCATATCGTCATAGTGCTTAGGCGAAGCCCTGCACCGGTAACTTCACCATCACCGTCGCCACGCCATCTTGGTGACGGAACTCTCCCTCGTCCTCAACTGGATCAAGAGCTCGAGGGACGTCATCGTGCTGAACGTGTGCTGAACACGGAGGTGCCATACGTTCGGTACTTGGATCTGTTGGATCGTGAGATGTTCGACTACTTCAACGACGTTACTAAACGCTTCCGCTTTCGGTCTACGAGGGTACATGGACACACTCTCCCCGCTCGTTGCTATGCATCTCCTAGATAGATCTTGCGTGATCATATGTAAATTTTTTGAAATACTGCATTCCCCAACAAGCACAACCCACCAGGACCTCGGGTGCCCCATGAACCGCCTCTTTGCTCTATAAATACCCCAATATTCTAGACACCCTAGGGGAGTCAACGAAAATCTATTCCAGCCGTCGCAGAGTCCAAAACCACCAGATCCAATCTAGACACCATCACCGAGGGGTTCACCACTTCCATTGGTGCCTCTCCGATGATGCGTGAGTAGTTCTTTGTAGACCTTCGGGTCCGTAGTTAGTAGCTAGATGGCTTCCTCTATCTCTTTTGATTACCAATACAATGGTCTCTTGGAGATCCATATGTTGTTACTCTTTTTGCAGTGTGTTTGTTGGGATCGGATGAACTTTGATTTTACGATCAGATCTATCTTTTTATCCATGAAAGGTTTTTGAGTTTCTTTGATCTCTTATATGCATGATTGCTTATAGCCTCGTATTTCTTCTCTGATATTAGTTGGGTTTTGTTTGGCCAACTTGATCTATTTATCTTGCAATGGGAAGAGGTGCTTTGTAGTGGGTTCGATCTTATGGTGCTTGATTCCAGTGACAGAAGGGGAACCGACACGTCTGTATCGTTGCTACTAAGGATAAAACGATGGGGTCTATTTCTACATAAATAGATCTTGTCTACATCATGTCATCGTTCTTATTGCATTACTCCGTTTCTCCATGAACTTAATACACTAGATGCATGCTGGATAGCGGTCGATGTGTGGAGTAATAGTAGTAGATGCAGGTAGGAGTCGGTCTTCTAATCTTGGACGTGATGCCTATATAATGATCATTGCCTGGATATCATCATGATTATTTGATGTTCTATCAATTGCCCAACAATAATTTGTTTACCCACCGTTTGCTAATTTTCTCGAGAGAAGCCACTAGTGAAACCTACGGCCCCCGGGTCTCTTTCTCATATTATTTGCCTTTGTGATCTATTTTTCCGTTGCATTAAACCAAAATTACGAAAATACCTTGCTGCACTTTATTTTATTTGGTGTTCGATCTATCAATATTTACTACTCTCTCATGTCCGTTTGCCAATTTCTGGCGCCGCTACCCGAAAGGGATTGACGAACCCTTTTACACGTCGGATTGCGAGTATTTCTTATTTGTGTGCAGGTGTTGTTTACGTAGTGTTGCTTGGTTCCTACTGGTTCGATAACCTTGGTTTCATCACTGAGGGAAATACCTACCATCGATGTGCTACATCAGCCCTTCCTCTTTGGGGAAATACCGACGTAGTTTGAAGCCGCATCAAAACAAATTTCTGGCGTCGTTTCCGGGGAGGATCTTCAACATCTACCAGGTTCCTAATCACAAATCTCATATCCTCGCAATTTACATTATTTTCCATTTGCCTCTTGTTTTCCTCTCCCCCACTTCACAAAATTTTGCCGTTTTATTCGCCCTCTTTTTCGTTCGCCTTTTTCTCATCGGATCTATCCTTTGCTTGCAATCTTCAGTGATTTCGGTATGGCACTAACAGATGATGGCCTAACTCCTAAGATTCAACGTACAGGCAATCTAGATGCTAAAACCTTTATCTTGGGGCAAGGGAATGTTATGGGAAAAGAACATATCCAAGAATTTTTGATGATGCTCCTATACTTAGGACTACTAGATCTTATGCGGATGCTATTTCAGCACTAGTTCTGAAACTTGAAAGTAAATTTATCCGTACTTATCCCACTTTGCAAAGATTGTTTTTTGAGCTTCCCGTTATAAATAATCCAAGGGCTAAAAAGTTGGCCACTCTCGTTCTTATGAATGAATTTGACTACATAATACGGGAAGCGAGGGAAATCTTTGATTTTTATGGTATGAATCATGAAAAACCCGTGATAGATGAAATTCTTTACAATAGTGATTATGCACTAAGGCATTTGCTTAGGGATAATATTTTTTTGATGAGAATCTTAAAAAGGAAGTCCCCGTTTTAGATGTAATCCAACAAGTTTTCAATAATGTTAATCAACATCATTCTTGGATTGTTGCTGGAAATCAAAGGGGGTATGATGAAAACCAACTTAGGAATTCTAAGGTTTCTATGGATAATATGTTTTATGTTGTCTTTATAAAATCTCATGACAAGAATATCCCTAAGGAAATTAAGAATAAGGATGACAAAACTTAGATCCTTGCTTTATCCCTAGCTAAGGGCGTAAAACGACAGCGCTTGTTGGGAGACAACCAATGAATAAATTTATTTTTGCTTTTTGCTTTCTGTTCTTGAGTGTTAGAACAATTATGCTACTTTTATGATTGTGTTTTTGTGTTTTAATTAGTGTTTGTGCCAAGTAAATCCTTTAGGATCTTCTTGGGTGATAGTTGTTTGATCTTGCTGAAAAACAGAAACTTTTGTGCTCACGAAAACAATTCTCATTTTTTAACCAGTGCGTGATAAAATACCAATTCTTTTTGAAGAAGATTAATATACAAATTTCTCACATGTTCCTATTTTTTGCAGAATTTTTGGAGTTTAGAAGTATTCGAAATATCCAGATTACTACAGACTATTCTGTTTTTGACAGATTCTGTTTTCTTTGCGTTGTGTGCTTGTTTTGATGATTCAATGGTTTTCTTTGATGAGTTTTTGCCATAGAAAAGTTGGAATACAGTAGATATAATGCAACAATAAAATATTAATTGGTTGTCTACAGTACTTATAGTAGTGATTTGCTTTCTTATACTAACGGATCACACGAAGGTTTTGTTGAGTTTTGTGTGATTGAAGTTTTCAAGTTTTTGGTTATCTTACGATGGATGAAGGAGTAAGAAGAGCTTAAGCTTGGGGATTTCCATGGCACCCCAAGTTATTATCCAAATATAAGCAAGCAACTAAGCTTGGGGATGCCCCGAGTGGCATCCCCTCTTTCTTCTAACGACCATCGGTATTTTACTCGAAGCTATATTTTTATTCATCACATACTATGTGTTTTGCTTGGAGTGTCTTGTATGATATGAGTCTTTGATTGTTTTTCTTTGTGTTTCTAGTCTTAATTTCTTGCTGTACACACCTATTCGAGAAAGCCAAAATTATGCCATAACTTGTTAGAATTGCTCTCTATGCTTCACTTAAATTTTTATGAGCTTTGGACTTGCTCTAGTGCTTCACTTATATCTTTTTGAGCACGGTGTGATTTAGTATTTTTGAAGAAATGCCCTCTTGCTTCACTTAGATTTATTTGAGAGTTAGTAAAAAAATTCAAGAAATTCTCTCTTGCTTCACTTAAATTAATTTGAGAGAAAGAAATATTATGCTCATGATCTTCACTTATATTTGTTTGAGCTTGTCAAAAGCAACACGTGAAAATTAGTCCCAAAGTGATAGATATCCAAGAAGGATATAATAAAAACTTTCATGAAGATCATTGGAAAAAATAAACTTGATTCTTAGTAATAGTTTTGAGATATGATGATGTGATATGTCAGTCATGTTGATGAGTAATTATGCTTTAGTAAGAATATTGGTGTTAAGGTTTGTGATTCACTATGCAAGCACGAAAGTCAATAGTTATGCAATGAAATTATATCCTACTTGTGGTGCATTATTCGGTGTTAATTATGCTTAATGCTCACTTATGAGATTATTCGTTTCTTGGTTGGTCACTTCTCAATCTTTTGCTATCCTTCATTTTCCACTAAGTATGATCACTTCTTGTGCATCCAAAATCCTTTAAACCAGTTTTGCCACATGAGTCCACTATACCTACCTATATGCGGTATTCTTTTGCCGTTCTAACAAATTTGTATGTGCCATCTCTAATATTCAAAATAAATTTCTCTTTTGTGTGCTTGTACCGCTCACGAGGCGGTGAGGGGTGGCTAATATTTTCCATGGTAGATGTGTTATTCTCACGATGAGTGTTTATTCAGTTGTCACTGCACGAGAGTAAGGCAAAGGTATTCGGGATGCCCAGTCTCGAAATGAAAAATGAATTTACTTTATGTTGTCAAATAATAAATTCCTTGGAAAGTGTTGGTTTGGAAGGCACCCGTGGATACGGTTAGCCATGGAAAGTGAAAGTATGGTGGAAAAAGGAATAAACTTTAATTTCTATTTGGGATCCGCCTATGATATATCTAAAATGGAAAATGTTGGGAACTCTAAGTCGTTTTTGTTGGTGGGAAAAGTATACCTCTCAAAATGATTTTATCTCTCAATTTTTGCTTTGAGCTCTGGCACCTCTACAAATCCCCACTTCCCTCTGCGAAGGTCCTTTCTTTTACTTTATGCAATTTTTATTTTTAATTTGAGTCTCCATCTTCTCTTATAAAAGCACCAACCAGGGGGCACTATGATCATACTTGAGCATTTGGTGTAGCTAATATGCGAGTGTGTTTCATGAATGGATCAATGATTGAGCATAACGGGCTAGGGATAACTTATTTTAGCATTGATATTTTGAAAGACATGGTTGCTTGTTGGTATGCTTAAGTATTTAAGTTATCATGTCAAAACTAGACTATTCTTTGAACAATATAAAACTCCAAATGTCCATGCTACAAAGAAAAGAATATGATATCACATGTTAGGCAGCATTCCACATCAAAAATTCTGTTTTTATCATTTACCTACTCGAGAACGAGCAGGAATTAAGCTTGGGGATGCTGACACGTCTCCAATGTATCTATAATTTTTTATTGTTCCATGCTGTTATATTATCATTCTTGGATATTTTATAATCATTATATAGTCATTTTATATCATTTTTGGTACTAACTTATTGAAATAGTGCTAAGTGCCAGTTGCTGTTTTCTCCATGTTTTTTACATTGCAGGAAATCAATACCAAACGGAGTCCAAACGCAACGAAACTTTTTGTGGAAATTTTTTGGACCACAAGCCATCCAGTGGGCTGGAGAAGCACCTGGGGGGCTGCTTCGAGGGGAGCATAACCCACCAAGGTGCGCCTGGGGGCCCAGGCGTGCCCAGGTGGGTTGTGCCCACCTCGGGTGCCCCCTGAACCGCCTCTTTGCTCTATAAATACCCCAATATTCCAGAAACCCTAGGGGAGTTGACGAAAATCAATTCCAGCCGCCGCAGAGTCCGAAACCACCAGATCCAATCTAGACACCATAACGGTGGGGTTCACCACTTCCATTGGTGCCTCTCCGATGATGCGTGAGTAGTTCTTTGTAGACCTTCGGGTCCGTAGTTAGTACCTAGATGTCTTCCTCTCCCTCTCTTTTGATTATAAATACAATGGTCTCTTGGAGATCCATATGATGTAACTCTTTTTGTGGTGTGTTTGTTGGGATCGGATGAACTTTGACTTTATGATCAAATCTATCTTTTTATCCATGAAAGTTATTTGAGTTTCTTTGATCTCTTATATGCATGATTGCTTATAGCCTCATATTTCTTCTCCGATGTTTGGGTTTTGTTTGGCCAACTTGATCTATTTATCTTGCAATGAGAAGAGGTGCTTTGTAGTGGGTTCGGTCTTACGGTGCTTGATCCCAGTGACAGAAGGGGAACCGACACGTATGTATCGTTGCTACTAAGGATAAAACGATGGGGTCTATTTCTACATAAATAGATCTTCTCTACATCATGTCATCCTTCTTATTTCATTACTCCGTTTCTCCATGAACTTAATACACTAGATGCATTCTGGATAGCGGTTGATGTGTGGAGTAATAGTAGTAGATGCAGGTGCTACCTCTTGAGCATGCATTGGTTTTCACTTGAAGAGGAAACGGTGATGCAGCAAAGTAGCGTAAGTATTTCCCTCAATTTTTGAGAACCAAGGTATCAATCCAATAGGAGACAATGCGCATGTCACCTAGTACCTGCACAAACAATCAAGAACCTTGCAACCAACGCGATAAAGGGGTTGTCAATCCCTTCACGGCCACTCGCAAAAGTGAGATCTGATAAAGATAATAAGATAAATATTTTTGGTATTTTTTTTATAGATTGGAAAGTAAAGATTGCAAAATAGTAAAACGAGATGCGATGTAAATAAAAGAGATGCAATATAATAAGGAAGAGACCCCGGGGCCATAGGTTTCACTAGTAGCTTCTGTCAAGATAGGATGTATTACGGTGGGTGAACAAATTACTGCCGAGCAATTGATAGAAAAGCGCATAGTTATGATGATATCTAAGGCCATGATCATGAATATAGACATCACGTCCATGTCAAGTAGACCGAAACGATTCTGCATCTACTACTATTACTCCACACATCGACCTCTATCTAGCATGCATCTAGAGTATTAAGTTCATAAGAACGGAGTAACGCATTAAGCAAGATGACATGATGTAGAGGGATAAACTCAAGCAATATGATATAAACCCCATCTTTTTATCCTCGATGGCAACAATACAATACGTGCCTTGCTGCCCCTGCTGTCACTGGGAAAGGACACCGCAAGATTGAACCCAAAGCTAAGCACTTCTCCCATTGCAAGAAAGATCAATCAAGTAGGCCAAACTAAACCGATAATTTGAAGAGACTTGCAAAGATATCAAATCATGCATATAAGAATTCAGAGAAGAACCAAATAATATTCATAGATAATCAAGTTCATAAATCCACAATTCATTGAATCTCGGCAAACACACCGCAAAAGCATATTACATCGAATAAATCTCCAAGAACATCGAGGAGAACTTTGTATTGAGAACCAAAGAGAGAGAAGAAGCCATCTAGCTAATAACTATGGTCCTGAAGATCTGTGGTAAACTACTCACACTTCATCGGAGAGGCTATGGTGTTGATGTAAAAGCCTTCCATGATCGATTCCCCCTCCGGCAGATCGCCGGAAAAGGCCGCAAGATGGGATCTCACGGGTACAGAAGGTTGCGGCGGTGGAAAAGTGGTTTCGTGGCTCCCCCTGATGGTTTTAGGGTACAAGAGTGTATATAGGCGAAAGAAATAGGTCGGTGGAGCTCCATGAGGCCCATGAGGGTGGGGGCACGCCTACCCCCTGGGTGCGCCCTCCTGCCTCGTGGCCGCCTCACGGAGTTCCAGACTTCAACTCCAAGTCTTCTGGATTGCGTTTGTTCCAAGAAAGATCCTCGCAAAGGTTTCATTCCATTTGGATTCCGTTTGGTATTCCTTTTTCGTAAAACACTGAAATAGGCAAAAAAAAACAGAAACTGGCACTGGGCCTTCGGTTAATAGGTTAGTCCCAAAAATAATATAAAAGAGCATATTAAATCCCATTAAACATCCAAAACAGATAATATAATAGCATGAAACAATAAAAAATTATAGATACGTTGGAGACGTATCAAGCATCCCCAAGATTAATTCCTGCTCATCCTCGAGTAGGTAAATGATAGCGGAATTCTACCTAGCATATTTATTAATGTAATTCTCTTTATTGTGGCATGAATGTTCAGATCCATAAGATTGAAAACAAAAGTTTAATATTGACATAAAAACAATAATACTTCAAGCATACTAATAAAGCAATCATGTCTTGTCAAAATAACATGGCCAAAGACAGTTATCCCTACAAAATCATATAGTCTGGCTATGCTCCATCTTCATCACACAAAATATTTAAATCATGCACAACCCCGATGACAAGCCAAGCAATTGTTTCATACTTTTGATGTTCTAAAACCTTTTCAACTTTCATGCAATACATGAGCGTGAGCCATGGACATAGCACTATAGGTGGAATAGAATGGTGGTTGTGGAGAAGACAAATAGGAGAAGATAGTCTCACATCAACTAGGCGTATCAACGGGCTATGGAGATGCCCATCAATAGATATCAATGTGAGTGAGTAGGGATTTCAATGCAACAGATGCACTAGAGCTATAAGTGTATGGAAGCTCAACAAACGAAACTAAGTGGGTGTGCAACCAACTCGCTTTCTCACGAAGACCTAGGGCAATTTGAGGAAGCCCATCATTGGAATATACAAGCCAAGTTCTATAATGAAAAATTCCCACTAGTATATGAAAGTGACAACATAGGAGACTCTCTATCATGAAGATCATGGTGCTACTTTGAAGCACAAGTGTCGTAAAAGGATAGTAGCATTGTCCCTTCTCTCTTTTTCTCTCATTTTTTTATTTTTGTTTTTATTTGATTTTTTATTTGGGCCTTTCTCTTTTTTATGGCCTCTTTTTTTGTCCGGAGTCTCATCCCGACTTGTGGGGGAATCATAGTCTCCATCATCCTTTCCTCACTGGGACAATTCTCTAATAATGATGATCATCACACTTTTATTTACTTACAACTCAAGAATTACAACTCGATACTTAGAACAAAATATGACTCTATGTGAATGCCTCCGGTGGTGTACCGGGATGTGCAATGAATCAAGAGTGACATGTATGAAAGAATTATGAAGGTGGCTTTGCCACAAATACAATGTCAACTACATGATCATGCAAAGCAATATGACAAGGATGGAGCGTGTCATAATAAAAGGAACGGTGGAAAGTTGCATGGCAATATATCTCGGAATGGCTCTGGAAATGCCATAATAGGAAGGTATGGTGGCTGTTTTGAGGAAGGTATATGGTGGGTGTATGATACCAGCGAAAGGTGCGTGGTATTAGAGAGGCTAGCAATGGTGGAAGGGTGAGAGTGCGTATAATCCATTGACTCAACATTAGTCATAAAGAACTCACATACTTATTTGAAAAAATCTATTAGTTATCGAAACAAAGTACTACGCGCATGCTCCTAGGGGGATAGATTGTTAGGAAAAGACCATCCTTCATCCCCGACCGCCACTCTTAAGGAAGACAATCAAAAAATAAACCATGCTCCGACTTCATCACATAACGGTTCACCATACGTGCATTCTACGGGAATCACAAACTTTAACACAAGTATTTCTCAAATTCACAACTACTCAACTAGCATGACTCTAATATCACCATCTTCATATCTCAAAACAATCATAAAGAATCAAACTTCTCATAGTATTCAAAGCACTTTATATGAAGTTTTTATTATACCCATCTTGGATGCCCATCATATTAGGACTAATTTTATAGCCAAAGCAAATTACCATGCTGTTCTAAAAGACTCTCAAAATAATATAAGTGAAGCATGAGATATCAATAATTTCTATATAATAAAACCACCACCGTGCTCTAAAAAGATATAAGTGAAGCACTAGAGCAAAATTATCCAGCTCAAAAGATATAAGTGAATCACGTAGAGTATTCTAATAAGTTCTGATTCATGCGTGTCTCTCGAAAAGGTGTGTACGACAAGGATGATTGTGGTAAACAAAAAATCAAAGACTCAAATCATACAAGACGCTCCAAGCAAAACACATATCATGTGGTGAATAAAAATATAGCCTCAAGTAAAGTTACCGATAGACGAAGACAAAAGAGGGGATGCCTTCCGAGGCATCCCCAAGCTTAGGCTTTTGGTTGTCCTTGAATTTTACCTTGGGGTGCCTTGGGCATCCCCAAGCTTAGGCTCTTACCACTCCTTATTCCAAAATCCATCAAATCTTTACCCAAAAACTTGAAAACTTCACAACGCAAAACATAAACAGAAAATCTCATGAGCTCCATTAGCATAAGAAAATAAATCACCACTATAAGGTACTGTAATGAACTCATTCTTTATTTATATTTGTGTTAAACCTACTGTATTCCAACTAATCTATGGTTCATACCCCCCGATACTACTCATAGATTCATCAAAATAGGCAAACAACACACGAAAAACAGAATCTGTCAAAAACAGAACAGTCTGTAGCAATCTGTATCAAACGTATACTTATGGAACACCAAAAATTCTGAAATAAATTTGTGTACGTGAGGAATTTGCGTGTTAATCATCTTCCAAAACAATCAACCTAAAATCACTCTCCAGTAAAAAATGGCAGCTATTCTCGTGAGCGCAAAAGTTTCTGTTTTTACAGCAAGATCGCAAAGACTTCACCCAAGTCTTCCCAAAGGTTCTACTTGGCACAAACACTAATTAAAACACAAAAACAAATCTAAACAGAAGCTATATGAATTATTTATTACTAAACTGGAACAAAAACTAAAGAACAAAAATAAAATTGGGTTGCCTCCCAACAAGCGCTATCGTTTTACGCCCCTAGCTAGGCATAAAAACAAGAGTAGATCTAGGTATTGTCATCTTTGGTATGCAATTCTTCAATTGAACACACGTGACCCTTAGGAGGTTCTTTGGTTTTGTTAATGATCAAACTCCTAGGCAAGAAATCAAGAAATTCATTTGTAGTAAAAGGTTCCTTAATGATATCGAAAAAATTGGGGTGAACACTTATTTATTTGAGGTCTTCATTTTCTTTACTGGTAGGTTCACCCTTATTTTTAGGAATATAAATAAACCTGGCAACTTTGGTAGGAGGAAGATTTGAGGTATTTTTAACAGCAGAAAAAGCGGATCCCAAGTTGGTAATAATATCTTCGAGTTTATCAATTCTAGTGGAATCTTGGTCTATCTTCTCATTAACTATGGGTTCCTTATCCCTCAGATTTTTTAGAGTACCTCCTACCTTAGATCCATATTGGGTAATGTGGTTGTGGATCTTTTTATCCAAATTTTCAATTAACTCTACAGTGGCAATTTTATTTTCAATAATATTAGGCCTCTACATCACATGTTCCAGAGTTAAAATAGTTCCATTAACCAAAAGAGGTGGTGGGCCCAACAGATCTATCATGGCATTATAAGAATCAAAGGTGTGGCTTCCCAAGAAATTCCCTCCGGTAATGGTGTCAAGAACATATCTATTCCAAGGAGTGACGCCTAAGTAAAAATTGCGAAGAAGAACGGAAGTGGATTGCTTTTTGGTAGATCTATTTTGAGCATTGCAAATTCTATACCAAGCATCTTTTAGATTTTCTTCCTCCCTTTGTTAAAAATTGAGAACTTCATTCTCGGGAGTATTAACAATAATAGGAGGACTAGCCATGACGGGGAAACAAACAATCTAACACACGGACACACAAGAGGCAAGCAAAAAGAAGTGAATGGAAGAGAGGAGAAGAAAAGACAATGGTTTTCGAAAATCGTTTTAGAAGTGGGGGAGAGGAAAACGAGAGGCGAATGGCAAATAATGTAATGAGAGGGAGAAGATTTTATGATGGGTACTTGGTATGTCTTGACTTGGCGTAGATCTCCCCGGCAACGGCGCCAGAAATCCTTCTTGCTACCTCTTGAGCATGTGTTGGTTTTCCCTTGAAGAGGAAAGGGTGATGCAGCAAAGTAGCATAAGTATTTCCCTTAGTTTTTGAGAACCAAGGTATCAATCCAGTAGGAGACAACACGCAAGTCACCTAGTACCTTCACAAACAATCAAGAACCTTGCAACCAACGCGATAAAGGGGTTGTCAATCCCTTCACGGCCACTCGCAAAAGTGAGATCTGATAAAGATAATAAGATAAATATTTTAGGTATTTTTGTTGTATAGATTGGAAAGTAAAGATTGCAAAATAGTAAAACGAGATGCGATGTAAATAAAAGAGATGCAATATAATAAGGAAGAGACCCGGGGGCCATAGGTTTTACTAGTGGCTTCTCTCAAGATAGCATGTATTACGGTGGGTGAACAAATTACTGCCGAGCAATTGATAGAAAAGCGCATAGTTATGATGATATCTAAGGCAATGATCATGAATATAGAAATCACGTCCGTGTCAACTAGACCGAAATGATTCTGCATCTACTACTATTACTCCACACATCGACCACTATCCAGCATGCATCTAGAGCATTAAGTTCATAAGAACGGAGTAACGCATTAAGCAAGATGACATGATGTAGAGGGATGAACTCAAGCAATATGATATAAACCCCATCTTTTTATCCTCGATGGCAACAATACAATACGTGCCTTGCTGCCCCTGCTGTCACTGGGAAAGGACACCGCAAGATTGAACCCAAAGCTAAGCACTTCTCCCATTGCAAGAAAGATCAATCTAGTAGGCCAAACTAAACCGATAATTCGAAGAGACTTGCAAAGATATCAAATCATGCATATAATAATTCAGAGAAGAACTAAATAATATTCATAGATAATCAAGTTCATAAATCCACAATTCATCGGATCTCGGCAAACACACCGCAAAAGAGTATTACATTGAATAAATCTCCAAGAACATCGAGGAGAACTTTGTATTGAGAACCAAAGAGAGAGGAAGTCATCTAGCTAATAACTATGGCCCCGAAGGTCTGTGGTAAACTACTCACGCTTCATCGGAGAGGCTATGGTGTTGATGTAGAAACCCTCCGTGATTGATTCCCCATTCGGCAGATCGCTGGAAAAGGCCCCAAGATGGGATCTCATGGGTACAGAAGGTTGCGGCGGTGGAAAAGTGGTTTCGTGGTTCCCCCTGATGGTTTTAGGGTAGAGTATATATAGGCGAGAAATAGGTCGGTGGAGCTCCATGGGGCCCACGAGGGTGGGGGGCGCGCCCTCCTGCCTCGTGGCCGCCTCGCGGAGTTTCAGACTTCAACTCCAAGTCTTCTGGATTGCGTTTGTTCCAAGAAAGATCCTCGCGAAGGTTTCATTCCGTTTGGTATTCTTTTTCTGTAAAACACTGAAATAGGAAAAATAACAGAAACTGGCAGTGGGCCTACGGTTAATAGGTTAGTCCCAAAAATAATATGAAAGAGCATATTAAAGCCCATTAAACATCCAAAATAGATAATATAATAGCATGGAACAATAAAAAATTATAGATACGTTGGATACGTATCAGCAAGCAGGAGTCGGTCTACTAATCTTGGACGTGATGCCTATATAATGATCATTGCCTGGATATCGTCATGATTTTTTGAACTTCTATCAATTGCCCAACTGTAATTTGTTTACCCACCGTTTGCTATTTTTCTCGAGAGAAGCCACAAGTGAAACCTACGCCCCCCGGGTCTCTTTCTCATATTATTTGCCTTTGCGGTCTATTTTTCTTTGCTTTTATTTTCAGATCTATTAAACCAAAAATACAAAAATACCTTGCTGCACTTTATTTTATTTGGCGTTCTATCTATCAATATTTACTACTCTCTCACGTCTGTTTGCCAATTTCTGGTGCCGCTACCCGAAAGGGATTGACAACCCCTTTTAGACGTCGGATTGCGAGTATTTGTTATTTGTGTGCAGGTGCTGTTTACATAGTGTTGCTTGGTTCTCCTACTGGTTCGATAACCTTGGTTTCATCACTAAGGGAAATACCTACCATCACTGTGCTGCATCATCCCTTCCTCTTTGGGGAAATACCGACGTAGCTTCAAGCCGCATCACCATTCAAGACCACGTCTTGTTCCATAGACCATTGATTTTACTATACATTGTTAGCACAACAACTCGAGGAAATAGAGACATTTTTATCATGGCAACAAGACATAGCAAGCATATCATCATTACATTTATTCAAGCAATTCCTACATGATATTCAAGGACTATCAACACAAGCATGTGAAACATTTGGAGTGCTCGAAGTGTTAAATTCCAAAGATGAAGCATTGCAATAAGATAGTATGAAGGATGATCAATAATAGGCCCACTATCATCATTGCAATGAACACCGCTACTCACCTTATCATTACCGTGTGTCAATCCACATGTAGGTGGAGTAGAATAAGTTGAGAACACAACACGACCAGAGGTGGAGGGAGATCAATCATCCCCACAAATCTTGGACACACCATATTTATCTTGAAGCATTGTCCACAATTCATGAGCATCCAAAAATGACATGAGTTGAAATATAAGAAAGCAAATATGTGAGTTTCCACCGTAATCTCCTGACGGCCTCACACAATGCGAAATGCCGTGATTCCCCTAAGTGACCCTTGAGGGCGGTCACCGAACCCGTTCAAATGGCAACCCTTGGGGGAGGTCATCGAACTCGTACACTTTGGCAACCCTTGGGGGTGGTCACCGGAACACATACAAATTGCTCGAATAAATCTCCACAACCTAATTGGACACCCTGACGCTTGCCCGAAGCTTTACACCACAATGATTGAGCTCCGAGGCACCACCAACCGTCTAGGGCGCCCAAGCACCCAAGAGGAACAAGCTCTAGGGTACCAAAGCACCCAAGAGTAAAAAGCTTCTCAAACTTCACTTCCACGTATCACCGTGGAGAACTCAAATCTATGCACCAAATGCAATGGCAAGGGCACACGGAGTGACCAAGTCCCTCACTCTCAAATCCCACCAAAGCAACAAAAGTGATACGTCACCATCGTATCTACTTTTCCAAACTCTTTTGCCGTTACTTTGGACTCTAATTTGCATGATTTGAATGGAACTAACCCGGACTGACACTGCTTTCAGTAGAATTGTTTTATGGTGTTATTTTTGTGCAGAAATCAAAGTTCTCGGATTGACCTAAAAATTTACGGAGAATTTTGGTGGAATATATAAAAAATACTGGCGCAAAAAGATAGCAGAGGGGGGCCACCCAGAGGCCACAAGACCTGGGGCGGGCTATGACGCCCCCGATTTGATCGTACACTAATCATACACGCAAACGTGTAAGATCAAGATCAGGGACTCATGGGAAGATATCACAACACAACTCTAGACACAAATCAAAATAATGCAAGCTTCATATCACAAGCCAGGGGCCTCGAGGGCTCGAATACAAGCTTGATACATAAGAGTCAGCGGAAGCAACAATATCTGAGTATAGACATAAGTTAGACAAGACTACTGTAAGAAGGCAAACACAAAAGCAACAACGATCGAAGAGGCAAGGCCTCCTGCCTGGGACCTCCTAACTACTCCTAGTCGTTGGCGGTCTCCATGTAGTAGTATTCGTCGGCGGTGGCATCTGGCTCCAGGGATCCACCAACTGGTTGCATCAACCGGAAAAGAAGGGGGAAAAGGGGTAGCAAAGCAACCGTGAGTACTCATCCAAAGTACTCGCAAGCATCAGATTTATACTAAGTATGCATTGGTATCAAATGGAAGGGCTGTATCTGTGGACTGAACTGCAGAATGCCAGAATCGAGGGGAACGCCTAGCCTATCGAAGAGTAGCACCTTCAAGCAGCTCCAAGCATCTTGCAGCATGTAGAAGTGTAAAGAATAACAGTTTATATTAACAAGCATGTTGTAGAATTAATGCCCAGAGATCCTTCCTCGACTCCCTGCGAGGAAGCAATCACGGGGCGACATATCCATCACATATCTCAATTATCCATTTCTAGTTATATAAGATCAGGATACAAGTCTGAACGTCCATTACCGAGGACACGGTATTTGAATATATATCTTCCCTGCAGGGGTGCACCACGTTACCCAACACGCTCGATCACTCTGGCCGGACACACCTTTCTGGGGTCAATGCCCGGCCTCGGAAGATCAACACGTCGTAGCCCTACCTAGGCTAACAGAGAGGTCCCCGCCGGTCTACATCCTAAGCACTCCGGGGTCTGGGCCCATCGCCCGTTGCACTCCGGGTCATTGTGCGCAAGGGGATACCAGCACCACCCGTGAAGTGGATGGCACGATCCGGCCCGGCCACAATGCTAAACTGGACATCTGACAAAGCTTCGGCTGATACTGCGACGTCGAGGCCCAAAACTATTCTCGCGTGGTGGTTAGTGCGTAAATGCCAAAGGCCAATTCAGAACAAATACCCAAACCTGTTAGTGCATTATTAAAAGAAGTGACGGCTGTAGGGACAAGTCCGGAGCTATCACCCCCTCCCGGGTGATACCGCTAAACAGCCGGCCGCCACCATGACAACTCCTCGGGTGCTCTCCGGGCCTGCCCGACTTTCACCACTGTCTCAAGTAAAGTCAAGTTAACCGTGTGTCCAAACATCAAGGGGAAAACCCGAGGAATCACCCCCGGTGGATTCCACTCAATGTAATCATCAAGGTGAACGTAAGAGGGACCACCCTCGAGGTTCACACTTGAGGTGTTGCACGTCAGAGCCGTATCAAGAACGGTGAAAAGAGGAAATCACCCTCGATGACCACGACCGAATAGCTACACAACAGAATTATCATCAGGAGTGTGTTATGAGGGATAACCCTCGGCACTCGACAGTAGCTCTGCAGAGTCGAGCAACAAAAGGGGCGTGATGTGATGTGAGGTGCCGGGCTCTGGTCGTCGATCACGTTGATCGAGTCGTCGATGATGAAGCAGGGGAAACAAGGACAAGGTGGAGGTCACTGATGGATCACTATCCAACCTATACTAAGCAGTTTAGGATAAGCAGGTATGTAACAATAGCAGGTACAAAAGCAGGCTATGCATCAGAACAGGAGCAATCAATTACGGTAGCAAAATCTAATGCAAGCATGAGAGAATGGAATGGGCGATATCAGGATGATCAAAGGGGGGCTTGCCTGGAAGCTCCGCTGAAAGGGAAGAAGGGTCGTCGTCGACGTAGTCGATCACAGGGGCATCAGCAGCGGTCTCGGGGTCTACCAGAGAGAAGAGGCGGAAGAAACAATAAATATAATGCAAACAAATGCAATACAGATGCATGACGGGGGTAACATGCAGGGCTAGGGTGTTCTAATGCGGTGCTACACAATACCGGCGAAGTGGGATAACATCTGGGAAAGTTTTCCCGAACTTAGGCATTTACGGACAGACGAACCGGAGGGGAAAAGTTTGATGTTCGCTATGCTAGGGGCATGTGAAAGATGAACAGAGAGTGTATTCCGATTTGCCTCCTCGTTCTGAGCAACTTTCATGTATAAAACTTTTTCATCTGACTTACGGATTATTTCCTACGATTTTTTCAAAGATTTAAACAATATTCTGAAATTATTATTAATTCGAATTAAAAGGTGAAATTGCTATGTGCACCCAGCAGAGTGCACACAGCAAGGCCACCGGAGGCTGACAGTGGGTCCAAGGGTCCTTGTTGACTGGTCAAAACTGTAGATGGGGCCCAGGTGTCATTCCCACATATCTTGCATTTTCTTTTTAAGTGGATATTTAGAGGGGGGTCCACCTGTCATTTGCACTATACCTAACCACTGATTAGACTAACTAGTAGGAGTACTAATTAGCTAACGGAGAGCCGGCCGGCCACCACACACACAGAATACGCACACGCACACACAGTGCTTGGGGTTAATTCTGTTTTCTGTTGAGAAAAGATAGTATTTTGTGATTTTCATAGGAATTAATCCATGCATCAAATAGATTTGGTCCAATGGAAACATTTGAGCCTTGTCAAGTGTACTTTCTACTAATATTATTTTTAGCCTTGTTAACAGTTGTTTAACCGTTGTTTAGGGGCAGTCCAGGGGGTTACTCGGTGTAAAATTCGCAAAGCTAGCCATAGCTACAGTAGTAGCAGCAAGGCAACTACGGGCAGCAGCAACTAGCAGAAAATAGCATCGGAAATAGCTAGCATCAGCGTCAGCGACCAGCAGTAGGATGCAGCCGTAGAGCCGTGGTAGCAAGCAGCAGTAGGCGGTGATAGCAGCAAGTAGAGCAGTGTAGCAGCTAGCAGGGGCGCGGCCCGGGCGGATGTCCGCGCGCGAGGAGCAGGAGCCATGGGCAGGAGCAACACGTATGCGAGAACAGCAGCAGTACAAGGAGCAGTAGAGCAACGGCAGGGTCGCGGGCAGCAGCGAGACACGGTCGGGCGCGGCGGGGTGGCTGCGGCTGCAGCAGAGCTGCGAGAGGCGACGACGGGGCCGAAACAGCATCGGGCGGCGAGCACGCCGGCGCAGACGACGGCGGCAGGTGGGCACGCACGTGAGCGTGGACAGGCAATGGCTGGGGAGCCCAGGGCATGCACGGGACGTGAGCGTGGGCTTATCCACGCTGAGCTCTAGACACGGCAGCTATGGAGCAGGGCGGCGTCAAGCTACGGCTACGGCGTACGTCGAGCAGCAAAAGGGAAAGGGGATGGACGGGGTGCTCACCCAGGAGCACACGGCGGCTCGGAGGGAGGTTTAGGAGCAGCAGGCGGTCGGAATGGAGGAAGCCCGCCGTCGTAGTAGAGGAGGCAGACGGCGCGGTGGCGTTCCGAGGTGGTCGAAGGGGTCGGGGCGGTGCTGCGGGGCCGTCCCGGCCCGATCTCTTCTACGAGGAGGAGGAAGGCGTCCGCGACGGAGCTGTCGGACTGCTCGGAATGGATAGGGGAGGCCTGTGGCTGCATCCATGGCGACGGCGAGCCCTCGGGGCAGCGTCGGGGCGAGGTGGCGTCGGTGTCGAGGCGTCGCGGATGGAGCGGATCTGGCGAGAGGGGAGGAAGAAGCGAGGAGGAGAGGGGCAAGTGGAGCGGGGAGACGAGAGGACCGACGGGAGGGCGGCCTTATCCCCTCCCCGTCGGCGCCGGCGAGACGGTCGGGGCCAACCCTCCCCTGTAGCGACGTGGTCGGTTGAATAGGGGAGGCAGGGGTGCGTTGGGTCGGCCTGGCTGGGATGGAATTGGGCCGAGGCTCAGGTGGTTTGCGGAGGCCCTTTTATTTTATTTTTCTCCCTTTTTTATTCGTTTACTTGTTTTGTTTTGTTTTCTTTTTATAGTTTCTGTTTTCAATAAAGTTTCCTTTTATTTATTTATTTTTTTGTTTTGTAAAATATAAACCTAGCCCCAAAATTAGTATTACTATTTAGGCTACTGCCATAATTAATTTGGCACAATAATAAAATAGGTTTGTATTTGTTTATTATTTAAAGGCATTTAATAATTGTTTTAGTCACTGTTCTATTCACCAAAGAGCATTTAAATACTTTTACAAAAATCTTGGGTCAGCACCATAATTGTTTATGGAATATTTGCCACACTTTGAACATTTTATTTGGCAGGTTTGAGAAATTTGAATTTGAATCATGATTTGGATCAAGTGAGGATTAGTAACAGTAATGTGATGACATGGAACCGTTAGCGGGGGATTACTGTAGCTTAATTATCCAGGCGTCACACGGGCCCACCCCCTGGGGTGTGCCCTGTAGGCTTGTGGGCCCCCTGGACCTCCTTCGACCTTAGCTCCAACTCTATAAGTACCTATTCACGGAGAAAAAATCAGGGAGAAGGATTGATCGTGTTTTACTATACAGAGCCAGCGCCAACTCTTGTTCTTCATCGGGAGGGCTGATCTGGAGTCCGTTCGGGGCTCCGGAGGGTGGAATCCGTCGCCATCATCGTCACCAACCTTCCTCCATCACCAATTTCATGATGCTCATCGCCGGGAGTGAGTAATTCCTTCGTAGGCTTGCTGGACGGTGATGGGTTGGATGATATTTATCATGTAATCGAGTTAGTTTTGTTTGGGTTTGATCCTTAGTATCCACTATGTTCTGAGATTGATGTTGCTATGACTATGCTATGCTTAATGCTTGTCACTAGGGCCCGAGTGCTATGATTTCAGATCTGAACCTATTACGTTTTCATGAATATATTTGAGTTATTGATCCTATCTTGCAAGTTGTCGACACCTATTATGAGTTATGATCCGCATACCCCAAGGTGACAATAATTGGGATTCTTTTCGGTGATTATCGTAGTTTGAGGAGTTGATGTATTCACTAAGTGCAAATGCTTTGTTCCAGATCTCTATTAAAAGAGGCCTTAATATCCCTTAGTTTCCATTACGACCCCACTGCCACGGGAGGGTAGGACAAAAGATGTCATGCAAGTTCTTTTCCATAAGCACGTATGACTATATACGGAATACATGCCTACATTACATTGATGAATTGGAGCTAGTTCTGTGTCACCCTAGGTTATAAGTGCTACGTGATGAATATCATCCAACATAATTATCATTGCCGATCCATTGCCTACGAGCTTTTCACATATTGATCTTTGCAAAGTTACTTTCCTTGCTACTGCTGTTACAATCACTACAAACTGCTACTATTACTTTTGCCACCGTTACCGTTACTTCCATACTACTTTGCTACTAAATACTTTGCTGTAGATATTAAGTCTTATAGGTGTGGTTGAATTGAGAACTCAACTACTAATGCTCGCGAATATTCTTTGGCTCCCCTTGTGTCGAATCAATAAATTTGGGTTGAATACTCTACCCTCGAAAACTGTTGCGATCACCTACACTTATGGGTTATCATGACCTTTTTCTGGAGTCGTTGCCAGGGAGCATAGCTCTATTTGCTGAGTCACTTGGGATTTATATCTGTTGATCACTATGAGGAATCTAAAAGATACGAGAACCAAGATTTTTTCCTCTACTACGAGGGGAGGTAAGGAACTCCCATCGAGCTCTGCACTTGATTCACCTTCTGATTTGAGTAAGCTTGCGACATCTACACCTGCTATTAATTTTGATATGTCGCACGTAATTGATGATGCTACTTCTACTATGAATAATGCTTATGATGATGCTAGTACTTTGCTTGATAAGACTGTGCCACTGGGTGAATTTCTTAATGAACAACTTGCTAGAGCTAAAGATATTGAGAAGGCTGAAACTGATGATATATCTGAAACTGGCGAAATTATTGAAACTGAAAACTTCGTAACACCTATTAGACCTAGCTCTCCTAGATATGAACTTCCTATTATACCTGAGGGTTATGTTATGGATGGAGAAGTATCTAGGGACTTTCTTGCTTGTAAAGATAGAGAGGATCTTAAGAAACTACTAGTCAAGTTGAAAGAAAAATCTTTGAATGCCAGAATGCAATATGATCCTAAATTTGCTACTTCACCTATCTTTGTTACTGATAAGGATTATGAATTCTCTGTCGACCTTGAGTTAATAACTTTGGTTGAATCTGATCCTTTCCATGGTTATGAAATTGAAACTGTTATGGCACATCTTACTAAACTGAATGATATAGCCACCCTATTTGCTCATGAGGAAAAAAATCGTTACTAATATATTCTTAAGTTGTTTACTTTCTCATTAAAGGGTGATGCTAAGATATGGTTTAAATCTCTTGCTCCTGGTTGTGTGCGTAGTCCCCAGGATATGATATACTACTTCTCTAAAAAATATTTTCCTGCTCATAAGAAACAAGCTACTTTATAGGAAATATTTAACTTTGTGCAAATTGAAGAAGAGGGTCTCAAGCTTGGGGAGACTTCTCCAATTACTTAATGTTTTGCCTGATCATCCTCTCAAGAAAAATGAAATACTTGATATCTTTTATAATGGACTAACCGATGCTTCCAGGGACCACCTAGATAGTTGTGCTGGTTGTGTTTTCAGGGAACGAACTGTTGAACAAGCTGAAGTATTATTGAATAATATATTGAGTAATGATAATGATTGGACTCTTCCTGAACCACCTCCTAAGCCAACTCCGAAGAAGAGGGGCATTCTATTTCTCAGTCGTGAAGATATGCAAGAGGCTAAGAAATCTATGAAAGAAAAAGGTATTAAAGCTGAAGATGTTAAGAATTTACCTCCTATTGAAGAAATACATGGTCTCAATACCCCGACACAGGTAGTAGAGGTAAATTCTCTCTATAGATTTGATGAAGGTGATATTCCTTATAATAAATCTGCTAGTCAATGCTTGGATGAATTTGATAACTTTATTGTTAAACAAGAAAACTTCAATGCATATGTTAGTAGACAATTGAAACGAAAGGCTTATATGCTGGAACACTTGGGTGACTATCTGTTTAGAACTGTTAATGATCTCAAGGTTGTTAGTAAACATGCTTCTATGGTAAAAACTCAAGTAGAACAAGTCCTTAAGGTACAAAATGATTTGCTTAATGAAATGAATAACAAGGTGAATGATCATGTTGTTAGAGTTGTGACTAGAGGTGGTAAAATGACTCATGAACCTTTGTATCCTGAAGGCCACCCTAAGAGAATTGAGCAAGATTCTCAAAGAATTAATACTGATGCACCTAGTCCACATAAAAAGAAAAAGAAGGATGGTAGGACTTTGTATGCTTCTAGTGAACCTATTGTAGACGCACTTAAAAACCCAAATGATATTTCTATTTCTGATGCTGAAACACAATATCGTGATGAACATGAGCCTACTAATAATGTTAATGATGATGTTCATGTTGATGCTCAACCTAGTAATGATAATGATGTGGAGATAGAACCTACTGTTGATCTTGATAACCCACAACCTAAAAATAAAAGATATCATAAGAGAGACTTCATTGCTAGGAAACATGGTAAAGAAAGAGAGCCATGGGTTCACAAACCCATGCCCTTTCCTCCTCAACCATCCATGAAAAAGGATGATGAAGAATTTGAGCGCTTTGTTGAAATGCTTAGACCTGTCTTTTTGCGTATGCGCTTGACTGATATTCTGAAAATGTCTCATTATGCTAAGTATATGAAAGTTATTGTTACTAATAAAAGGAAGATACCAGAAGCTGAAATTTGCACTATGCTTGCTAATTACACATTTAATGGTGGAATACCAAAGAAACTAGGAGATCCAGGAATACCAACTATACCATGCTCCATTAAAAGAAACTATGTTAAAACTGCTTTATGTGATCTAGAAGCCGATGTTAGTGTTATGCCTTTCTCTTTATATCGTAGACTTGAATTGAATAAGTTGACACCTACTGAAATCTCTTTGCAAATGGCTGATAAATCAACAACTATACCCATCGGTATTTGTGAGCATGTGCCTGTCGTAGTTGCAAATGTTACTATCTTAACGGACTTTGTTATTCTTGATATACCCGAGGACGACAGTATGCCGATCATCCTTGGTAGACCCTTTTTGAATACTACAGGGGCTGTTCTTGATTGCAACAAGGGAAATGTCACTTTTCATGTCAATGGTATTGAGCATATGGTATACTTTCCGAAGGAACAACCTCAAGTGAATAGTATCAACTCTATTGGAAAAATTTCAACAATTACTATTGGAGGTTTTGAATTCCCTATTCCTACTGTCAAAAAGAAATATGATATTGTTATTGTTGGGGACATGCATATCCTTGTTGAGGTAACCTAGTGTTATACGAAGATTCTCTGGTTTCATGTCATTCAGAAGAAGTTTGTTAGTAAGACTTGATCAACCTTATTAATGGATTCCTTTTTACGGGCATGTGATGGATGAATTTAGTGAACACAACTTTCTGTACCCACTTTTTACTTTCTGTTATTTAGAATAAATAAAGTAGAAATTCTATTATTTTACTGTTTTCTGAAATACCCGTGCAATAAAAAATGAACTGGAAATAGAAGTTCTCCAAATACCCTGAAAATTTAGTATGTTTTTTCCTATAATATTTGAAAAAAATTGGCACTGAACACACCTCAGGGGGGGGGTGCACCAGTGGGCCACAAGCCCACAAGGCGCGCCCAACCCTGGGCATGCCTAGGAGGCTTGTGGGTCCCCCATGGGTCCCCTCACTTATTCCAGCCACCCATCCACTTCGTCTTCCTCCAGAAAAAAATCACACCATTGCTCAAACCCGTGTTCTTGCTCATTTTGCTGGCATTTTCGATTTCCTTGCCCAGAGCTCCATTTCAGAAACTATTTTGGGGGATTGTTCTTCGGTATGTGACTCCTCCAATGGCCCAAATAGTTTTTGTTCTAGTTCTTTATATATTGCAAAAAATTTCTGTTGTGGTGACCATGTTCTTGAGCTTGCATGTCAAATTTATATGGTCCAAAGTAGTTTTGTTGCATGATATAGCCTCTAGACACTTGTGGGAGTAGTTGCTATCAATCTTCTTGAGTTTAGTTCACTTTTATTTTGAGTCACTAAAGTTGCAGAAATTTCAGAGGGAGATAATGTTTAGGAAAATGTTCCAAGGGGGTTCCTCGAAGAGGAAATCTGCAAGGCGCGCTATACGGGAGCCGGACCTTGAACCACCGCGGGAGGCTCAAGTGCAACCTTGCGAATGGCCGTCGGATCATTGCATGACTTGTGTAGGTTTCAAGGAAGAATTTGATATGTACATACACAACGCCGACCTGACGGACTTTGTGTCAGATAAGTGTTTACAGTACTACAACCTTACTGATTCCTTTGTGCGGAGATTTGAGTATTCGATCCATTGCAATACACACTCTATTTTATTTGATCTTTATGATAAATCATTTAGCATGGGCCTTGAAGAATTTAATGATGCCTGCAAAATTCCGCATTGAGGCATATTTCCTGAGCCTCATAAAGCTGATTGCGCTGGTTTCCTTCCTAGCATTACTATGGGTGAAACCAGGACCATAATACAAGCTACTATAGGGAGCATTCACTTTCCTACATTACATTATTTCTCTCTCTTTGTAGGTAGATGCATTAATGGTAAGATGCATTAATGGTAAACATGACCATAGTCATCTTTGCGTCTCTGATTTGAGTGTCCTCAGGAGCGCGGTAATGAATGATAAAAAAATTAATTTAGGGGCTATCATTGCACGCCGATTACATAATAATTTTAAAGATGTAGATTTCTTTGGTGGAATTTATGCCACTCCTTTAGCTACATATCTTGGTGTTCCTATAAGAGAAAATGATGCTCAGTTGCCACCTGCTTTTCTTGATTATGATGCTATGGAACATTACCAGTTTCTTGAGAGCAGTGAGTTGTCTCTCCAGTACAGACTAATTTTTGACAGACGTCGGGTCGTCTATGTTACCCTCCCTGCTCCTACCTTCTTTTACTTTCAGAAAAAATGGAGATATTTTATACTTACGGAGGAGGCAGACGAATATGAGAGAGCGAGGGAGACAGCTTGCCTCCATGAGGTAGCTCACCAGGCGGTGGCAGCTGCAATCGAGTACAACCCCAACTACAACTTTGGATACTATCCAGGCCAGCCGTGGCCCTAGACCAACTTAGGCCAAAAGCCTAAGCTTTAGGGGAGTACGTATCTCTCACCGACATTACATTCATGTTCACACATTCATTCCAGTTGTCGGTGTTCATCCTTTTTCATTGTATAATCCATGTTAGTTTATTTTTCTTGCTTTATTCTTGTGTGTTTGAAAAACTTTGATAAAATCAAAAAACATTTCCCGCTTCTTTTTATTTTTTCTTTCTAGTTTAATTAGTAGTAGTATTAAAAGAAAACCCCAAAATATTTCTCGTTCTTCTTTTCCTTGTTGGTAGCTTTCCCGTGTAAATAGTTTTTCTCGTTTTGTTCTACTTTCTTGAGAAAAACAAAAAATCCTAAACTACTTCAGTGTGTTTCTTTGAAATTCTTTTCTTTTCTTTGGGTCGTAAGGAGAAGACCCCGATGAAAATGTTTAGTGGCTCTGCTCCCTTATGCATTGTTGTTGATCTAACAAAGGGCCCATATTACCTAGTCTTCTCTTTTGAAAAAATGTTAGCATATTCCAACTTAGTCCAATGCACGTTCACTCTTATTATTATTCACATCATTCGGTCGTGCAAGTGAAAGGAAATAATAACGATATCTGATGAAATGATTGAGGCGGAGAAAAGCTAGTACGAACTCGACCTATTTTGTTTTTGTAAATATGATTAGCTCATCGTTCTTGATTCAGCCCATTATGAATGAAACATGTTTGCAATGAAAATTAGAGATTATAGTTACTCATGCCATGATTAATTAACTAGGAGTGGATAACGGTTTATCTTGTGTGCCAACATGCTTTTAAAATGGTTATGATGTAGTATGATAGGATGGTATCCTCTTTTCAATGATTCAAGTGGCTTGACTTGGCACATGTTCACGCATGTAGTTGGCTAAAAATCAACATAGCCTCCATAATATTTATGTTTATGGTGATTTATATCCTACTCATGCTTGCATTCAATGTTGATTAACCTCAATGCATGTTTATGACCGTTGTTTCTCTCTAGTCGGTCGCTCCTCAATCTTTTGATAGCCTTCACTTGTACTAAGGAGGAATACTGCTTGTGCATCCACTTCCTTAAACCCAAAGTTGTTCCATATGAGTCCACCATACCTACCTATATGCGGTATTTACCTACCGTTCCAAGTAAATTTGCATGTGACAAACTCTAAACCTTAGAATAATAATCTGTTTTGTATCACTACAAGAAATATGTCAACTTGTGACCTTCTGTTAGTGACCCTAGAAGAATTGGTCATAAACTTATGACCATTTTAGACCGATTGGTCAAAAGCTGTTCGGGGGGCTCCAAACCCTAACCCATAACGACCATTCTAGTCAGAAGGGTCGTAATTTCATTAGAGGAAATGGTCGTAAAGTGGGAAGCACTGTCCACTGCCTCACGCCTAGCTGATAACGACCAATATAAAATGGTCACTACGCTTGAGTTTGAATGAATTAGGATGATTAGGCAGCCACCTCGGCAACCTCGCTTATGTGTCACTTTCTAGGTGTCATTTTTTCTTAAATGTTAATATTCAACAGACGGACGGGGCACACACTGACAGGCAGAACCCATTTGACAGGTGGGGCCGAGCGCTTAATTCGCCCAAAAAAGATGCGCGAGGTGGGACTCGAACCCACGACCTCGCGCTTGCATCGCTCGCTTGCTACCGCTGGGCTGGAGAGGGACAGTTGCTCATGTATGGGAATTTATCTATACATTATATAAAACTATGGCTCTCTCGTATCATTGACAAGTGGGACCTTCCGACCAGGTGGCATCGAACAAAGCAACACTGACAGGCGGGACCCATTTGACAGGTGGGTGAGCGAGCGTTTAATTCCCAAAAAAATGTGCGCTAGCGGGGACTCGAACCCACGACCTGGCGCTGGGTTCGCTCGTTCGGTACCGCTAGGATAGAGAGGGATTGTTGCTAATGTGTGGGTAGTTTTCTATATAGTATATAAAACCACGACTCTCTCGTATCAGTGACAAGTGGGACCTTCCGACCAGGTGGCGGCGGGTGGCATCGAATAGAACAACACTTAGCATTTTTCTAGGTCTTCCGACCAGGTGGCGGCGGGCAGCGGCGCAAGCAACCAGCAGGGGCGGGGCCGGTGGGCGGCGGGCGGTGGGTGGCGGGCGGAAGCAACCAGCAGGGGGCGGACGAGGGCGGGGCCGGCGGCCGAAGCAACCAGCAGGGGCTGCTCGCCTTGCCCACGACCTCACCGCAGGTGACCTCGCCCACGGCCTCGCGGTGGAAGCAACCAGCAGGGAACGGGGCGGAGGAGGTGGCGGGGCCGGCAGCGGAGGTAACCAGCAGGGGGCGGAGGCGAGGTAGGGCGTGGAGGCGAAGCGACTAGCAGGGTCGTGGGCGACCGATAGTGGTGGGGGCGGGGGCAGGACAGCGTCCTCGCCCACGCAAGGAGAGGCTCGCCGAGCATGGGGGACTCGCCGCCGCCGCAAGCACACCTCCCGGTATGCACCCCTCACCTCTTCCCCCCTCTCCTCTCTCATTATCTGCACCTCGTCACCCGAGCATGGATTTCAGTGGGAGATGGATTTCAGTCAGATGTTCTTCAGCATAGATGAATTTTGTTGATGCACTGTTAGGAGTTAGGAGATAGCTTGCTTGTCTGGTAGATATTGCATAGATGACTTTTCTTGATGTACTGTTAGGAGTTCTTCAGCTTGTTTGTTAAGAATTCTTCAGGCCTTGTTCGGTTAAGATTTGGGGGGAATTTGAGCTAGATGGCCTCAGTTGTTCTTCAATTGTTTGTCTACAGATTGTTAGGATCATAGTAATTGTAATTGATAGAAACAACATAGTATTTGTTAGGAGCTAGCTAGCTTGGTCTTCCCAGAAACATGATCCTTCTAAATCTTGGTTTGGTTTAATTTGAATTAGCCTTCCCTGCAACATAAATTCATGCCAATTTCAGTGTTGGTTTGATTTATAGTTTGGTTTGTTTCAATGTTGTGGTTAGGCAATTAGCATATAAAATTTTCTAGATTTTTAGCTGCCATTACTGCCATCCATTTTCATTAATTAATCTTGATGAAGTTAGATTGATTTGCTAAGTTGCAACAATTTGTTGTCTTTGGCAGATGGACAGAAGCTGGATTAGAAAAGGAGTTAGAAAGTTTTCGAAAGAACATATGAAAGGAGTTGATGATTTCATGGCATTTGTTCAGGCAAATTTTGCCAACGATGCTCACATTCTTTGCCCATGCTGTGAATGCCTCAATCGTCCAACAATGGCTCAAGGAAGAGTGGAAGATCATCTGCTTCTTAATGGGATGTTCAGCACATATGATAGATGGATATATCATGGAGAACCTTTAGACGGACAACCTCTACATTTTGAAGCTGATACACAGGCCCCTCATATGATGGGTGGTGGTGATGCTGGCATTGATTTCATGGAAAAGGTTTTGCGAGATAATGCTGAAGATCGTGCTGATGGACAGAAGTCATTGTTTGCTGAGGTGTTAGAGGAGGCAAAGCGCGCAACTCATGAAGGGGGTAAATTTTCAAGATTTACCTTCACCGTGAAGTTACTCCATGTCATGTCTTTCTACCGGATTAGCAATGCTGCATTCAACACAATACTCCACCTTTGGAGCTTGCAATTCCCTGATAGTTGTGTTCCCAGATATTATGATGAAGCATTGACCATAATCCGTAGGCTGGGGTTAGGTTATGTGTCAATACATGTGTGCCCAAATAACTGTGTCTTGTTTCGGAAGGATTTAGCAAAGCATGTCAACTATCCAAAATGCAATGCCTCTAGGTGGAAAGATGCTGATGGGAAGAAGTCAATACCGAAGAAGGTACTGAGGCACTTTCTGTTGATACCAAGGCTGCAGCTGATGTTCATCTCGAAGAAATCATCTCGTGAGGTACAGTGGCACAAGCTGAAGTGGCAACCTGTGGACAATGAGCTGAGCCATCCAGCGGACGGAGAGGCATGGAAAGAGTTTGACCGTATACATTTAGATTTTGCTGCAGATCCAAGGAACATAAAACTTGGCATTGCCATAGATGGGTTTAATCCGTTTGGGAACATGAGCACGTCTTATAGCATGTGGCCAGTTTTTGTGGTGCCGTACAACCTGCCACCATGGGCATGCATGGATCAGTCCAACTTCATGATGTCATTGCTTTGATGTCTTTATGGAGCCCCTCGTAGAAGAACTGCTCCAGCTCTGGACTGGTGTACCTACATACGATGCCTTGAGTCCGGAAGAAAAGTTCAATCTACGTGCTGCAATCATATGGTCCATCCATGATTTCCCGTCTCTGCACACTCTGTCTCGGAGGATCACAATGGGTTATAAGGCCTGTGTCCATTGTGACAAAGACCCTTGCTCAAAGAGAATAAGGAGCAAGATCTGCTATATTGGGCGCCGCCGCTTTCTTCCCCGAAACCATCGCTGGCAAAGAAGCAAAGATTTTAATGGTGAGAATGAAACCCGTGACAAGCCAGCTGAATTCACTAAAGAAGAGCTGGAGCAGCAACTTGAAAAGGTGAAAGATGTGAGACCAGGAAAGCTTGCGAAGAAAACAAAGCATGAGGACGGTCAATGTTGGGACCGGAGGTCTTGTTTGTGGGACCTGCCATACTAGGCTGATCTGAAATTAAGGAATAATCTCGATGTTATGCACATTGAGAAAAACATATGCGAGAATCTGCTAGGGACGTTTCTGAACATTGAAGGGAAGACAAAGGACACGGTTAGTTCTAGGCTTGATTTGGACGACATGGGCATAAGAGAAGATTTGCATCTATAGCACAATGAAGATGAAGATTCATTTGAAATGCCACGAGCATGGTATACAACGAGTAAAGAACAAAAGCTTGCATTCTGTGAATTCCTAAGAGTGGTGAAATTTCCAGATGTTTATGCTGCTAACCTAGCAAAGTGTGTTACTTCTGATGGGTTCAAGCTTTCAGTACTGAAAACCCATGATTGTCACATCCTCCTCCAAAGGATTTTACCAGCGGGCCTCCGAGGAATCATGGACAAGGATATATATGAAGCGGTTGCTGAGCTGGGAAATTTCTTTAGATAACTGTGCTGCAAAACACTCAAGTTAACTGTCCTGGAAAGACTTGAAAAAGAAATCCCAATTATTCTTTGCAAGCTCGAGAAGATTTTCCCTCCAGCTTTCTTCACCGTGATGGTCCATTTGGCGGTGCACTTACCAAAAGAGGCAATGCTTAGAGTCCCTGTGCAATACGGTTGGATGTACCCAATCGAAAGAAGGCTGCTTACTTGTAAGCGTTATGTGTGAAACACGGCAAGACCTGAAGTTCTATTGCCGAAGCATATGTCGTTGACGAGTGCTTGACTTTTTGCTCTAGATACTTTGGCGATGTGGAAACAAGATGGAACCGGCCGGGCAGAAATAGAGAGCGTCTGATTCGCAAAGTGGTGATGTCTCTGTTTTCAACCATGGTGTGAACTTTCTTGGAGCCTCACAATACTTGGAGGCTGGTGATGAGTATGACAAGATGGTTTGGTATGTGCTCAGCAATTGCGCTGAGGTTCTACTATATATCAAGTACGTTATATCTTGTGCACTCATTATATATTATTTTTTGCTTGGGTTGGCACCATCCTAATGTTTTAATTCACATGTTTTGTTTGCATTGCAGGAAATGCAAGGAAGAGTTAAATCAGGAAGAAAGCAAGATCAATGTTGATAAAAGGGTTGCCAAGGGGTTTGCTAATTGGTTTAAGAATCATGTGAGATCTTTAGCCACATGTTTGATGTTTTCTGTGTTATTCACCAATTGTTAAATACCATTGTTTGCTAAATGGTTTATTTGTGCAGATTGGAAAGTTGCATGAGGAGAAGAAGGTCAGTGATGATCTATTTGCTTTGGCATGCTTACCGGATAAGCGAGTGAGAGTGTATTCAGCATGCATTGCTGACGGTGTCCGGTACCACACCGTTGACCGCGAGGAAAAAGGGAAGACACGGAATAGTGGAATCATCACTGAGGGGTCACATGATCGTGAGATCATTGACTTCTATGGTCAGTTGAGAAGCATCCTAGAGTTGCAGTACAACTCTAGTGGAGGCATCCATCGCTCAGTTGTCTTATTTCGCTTTGATTGGTTTGAGCTTGGTAGCAAGAAGAAGAGAGACTCTTTTGTCAAATATGATGGCCACTTCAAAAGCATCAACACTGCAAGGTGCTCGTATAAGAGTGATCCCTTTATTCTAACAACACAAGCAACAATGGTGTTTTATCTTCCAGACACACTTTTGCACGAAAAATGGCGAGTTGTGCAAAACTTTGAGCACAGACACTTGTGGAGTGTGACTGAAACTGAAGTGGAAAAGGGCCCCGGTGATGGTGGACTAACATACCAAGATGATGACTCTACGGAAGTTCCGTTGCAAGCTGATGATGACTCTATGGAAGTTCCAGTGCAAAGCAGAGTGCGAAGGGACCGGGAACGTGTGATTGTTGATGCTGCAACAGTTGAAGGCATCAAGAAAAGAAGAAAGGTGGTAGCAGATGGACATGAGAGCGAGGATGAGGAAAGCAGGACTGATTATACTATGCTGCAATATTGTAGTGATGATGAGGAAAACATGAGTCATAGAGTTCCTTGTTTTCGTATCGACGACGATGAGTAGCGAAGGTAAATTTGGTCTCCTTGGTGATCTAATGCTATTTTGTATCCTTGGTAGTTGTTGTTGATGTGATCCTGATGTAGTTTTTGTACTACAAATCTCTCCAGGTACCAAAATGCATGAGACTGTGTAGTGATGGAGAGGCAGATGATGGTTGAAGATACAATGCAAAATGATGTAGGTTTGGTGATCATGAAGTTTTGGTGATGGAAGATACAATGCAAAATGAAGATGTTGTTTTGGTGAACTGAACATGCAAAATGCTGTTTTTTTTGGTGAATTGAAGATGTTTTTAGAGATGTTTTTTGAACTAAAGGTGTTGTGGTGTAAAATGCTGTTTTTTTGAATTGAGTAGTTTTGGTGATCATGTAGTTTTGGTTGTGATGTAAAAGTTTACAAAATGATGTGATCCTTAACTTATTTTGAACTGAAGATGTTGCTTTGATCACCAAAATTCAGTTTTGGGTTTGATCATGTAGTTTTCAGAGCTGTTTTGGTCAGAACTGAAGATGTTGCTTTAACTAAATTTTGCTTCAACTGAAAATGGGCGTGCTCCATCAGACAGCTCTGAGCAAAAAAATTTGCACGAGCGGGGACTCGAACCCAAGACCGTGCCCTCATTTCACTGTGTTTCTAACAGTGGGCTAGGAAGAGTCTAGTGGTCTTCTACTCTATGCCACCTCTTTTAAAATCATTAAACTAGTCAAGTATCAAACACACACGTCGCTGACAAGTGGGTCACTCAACCCACTCGCTGACAAGTGAGCCATTTTGCTACTCTACCCACTCGACCCTTTTCCCCCTGAGCTACCAAAAAATATTGGGCGAGCGAGGGCTTGAACCCACGACCTGCCGCTTATTCCACTGTTATTCTACCACTGCGCTAGTTAGAGGCTGTTGGTTTTATGCTCTATGCTAACCCTTTTCAATATATCAAATACAGAACTCGCTGACAAGTGGACCCACTCCTCCTCTCCACTTGACCCACTCCTCCTCTCCATTATCCACTCGACCCACTCCTCCTCTCCGCCGCCGGCATCCCCTTCTCCTCCATTGACGGCGACGACCTCCCTGGCAACCCACTCCTCCATCGACGGCGACGGCCTCCTAAGGTATGAATCTGCCGACTCCTTCCTGTTCCTCTTCCTATTGATTAGATTAGGGTTCTGTGGCGCATGCTGATTAGGGTTCCTCTTCCTATTGATCCACCGAAGCAGATCCACGAGATTAAGAGGAGGCCTGCACCCTCTGTGTCCACTACACCCTCTGCAGTCGCCGTCCCCCCAGGTCCATTCCGTTCCCCCCTCTGCACATTAGGGTTCTTTGATTTGCTTTGGCTATTGGCTTAATTTGCTTTCAGAGATTATAAAGCTGTTCAGTTTTAAGCCAATAGCCTTCATGCGGTGTTCTGAATGCATGATTCAGCAACTCAACTGAATCATTCTGTTACTATTTAATTTGCATTCAAATTTGATACTCCCTCTAATCCATCTTAATTGTCACTGGTTTAGTACAACTTTGTACGAGATGGAGTAGCTAATTGGTGTTTCTGATCTTAATTTTGGGCGCCTAGCTTGGTTTCCATATAGTACTGTACTAGTGGAGTGTAGGTTTAACTTGCCATGAGGAATTTTTGTTATTTCTGGTTGGGGTTAGATGCACTAGGTTGTGTTTAATTAAAGTATCAGGAAAGCTCAGTGACAAATTTTATGATGAAATCAACCTTGTTTGCCCGCGCCCATGAGCTACAGCTCGGGTACTTCCTTGTCTTCCGCTACGACGGTGACGGCATGTTCACCGTGAAGATGTTCGACAACACCATGTGCCGCATGTACTACCAGCACGACGACGATGCCAGTAAGCTCTCTGCCTATCTTCTTCCTGTCCTTTTGGCTTCCTCTACCTGCACGACGACAACACCATGTTCACACTTTGTTGCATTTGGCCAGGCAATGGGAGCAGTAGCGGGGATGACGAGGAGCAGAGCGAGGATGATGAGGAGCAGCCTATTCTGGCTGACGACGACCTTGCTATGATGGTGGCTGACGACGACCCTGCTATGGTGGTGGCGGATGACGACCTTGCTATGGTGGTGGCTGATGACGACCCTGCTATGGTGGTGGCGGACGATGACCTTGCTCTGGTGGATGACGACGACCCTGCTATGCTTAACATTCCCAATGATGACCTCGCATTGGTGGTGCCTGACAATGACCTCGTGATGGTGGTGGCCCCTGCAATCCCATAGCTTGGCGACAGGACCATGCCAATTGTGGTAGAGGAGTACATCCGCGTTGGGATTCGCCACTCTGAGCGCATCAGGTTGATGAAGGAGAAGAAGGAGGAGTGAAGATGTTAAGAAATGAAGTGGCAATGTTAAGCATGTTAGGTTTAAGCTTGTTAGTGTAATCTGAACATGTCAATGTTAAGTATGTCAGGTTTAATTTTGTGCATGCTCATGGATGTTGTATTACAGTGTCATCTAAACATGCAATTTCTTAATTATGAATATTCAGTTTGGTAATTGATGGGAATTGAAATTTTTTATGCGTGCTCATGGATGAAAGATAAAATTATGGGTTTTTGTGCATGCTCATGTATGAAACAATATAAGTTTCATTTTTTGAATGCTAAAAACATGACTCAAACCCTAGCCACGGACGACCGCCACGACGAAATCGGCCGGTTTTTGAAATCGGCCGGTTTTTGTGCATGCATTTCCGACCCTCATAGCTACTCCCGGTCATTCAGACCACCTTCGGCCGATTCAGCTGGAACCAGCTGGAATTTGAACTGCGGGTCCTCCATAGCTTGCCCGTTATTTTGCCAAAAATCATTTTTAGCTTCACAGGTAGGCATTTCATCAAAGAATCGACAACAGATTGGCACGACTCAAACCCTAGCCACGGACGGCCGCCGCGACGAAATTGGCCCGTTTTTGAAAACATTGTAAAAAAATCAAAAAAATCAAAAAAATGAGGGACCTCCGCATCACATCATCAAATGTGGCCTACCAACTAGCAAAAATACTAAACTTGCAATACCGGTGTTTTCTTGAAAAAGTGTTCTAAAAAACGACCTACCATGAACGAAGATTCATGGCTTTCAAGCCAAACTAGCAATGATATGACCGCATCCGTTGAATAGTTTTTGATAATATGCCCTAATTTGGCGTATGCCTCCGTCTCGTGATGGCAAACAATGTTGCCAAAGCGAGGTTCCAACTTGTTTAACAAGAAAAACCATTTTTCATTTTTTGAATGCTAAAGACATGCGTTTTTCGTGAAGCGGCTACAAGGAGGGTCACCCCAAACAGCGCCATTCCATGTCTATCTCAAAGTAGACCCTGTTTTACGGACAATCGCCAAAAAGCATGCATTTTCGACCCTCGTAGCTACTCCCGGCCATTCAGACCACCTTCGGCTGATACAGCTGGAACAGGCAGGAATTTGAACTACGGGTCCTCCATAGCTTGCCTGTTATTATTGCCAAAAATCAGTTTTAGCTTCACAAGTAGGCATTTCATCAAACAATGGACAGCAGATTGGCACGGCTCAAACCCTAGCCACGGACGGCCGCCGCGACAAAATCGGCCGGTTTTTGAAAACATCGTAAAAAATTCAAAAAAAATCAGAAAATGGGAGACCTCCGCGTCACATCATCAAATGTGGCCTACCAACTAGCAAAAATACTAAACTTGCAATACCGGTGTTTTCTTGAAAAAGTGTTTTCAAAAACGACCTACCATTAACGAAGATTCATGGCTTTCAAGCCAAACTAGCAATGATATGGCCGCATCCGTTGAATAGTTTTTGATAATATGCCCTAATTTGGCGCATGCTTCCGTCTTATGATGGCAAACAATGTTGCCAAAGCGAGGTTCCAACTTGTTTAACAAGAAAAACCGTTTTTCATTTTTTGACATGCGTTTTTCGTGAAGCGACTACAAGGAGGGTCACCCCAAACGGCGCCATTCCATGTCTATCTCAAAGTAGACCCTGTTTTACGGACGATCGCCAAAAAGCATGCATTTTCGACCCTCGTAGCTACTCCCGGCCATTCAGACCACCTTCGGCCGATTCAGCTGGAACCACCTCGAATTTGAACTGCTGGTCCTCCGTAGCTTGCCCGTTATTTTTGCCAAAAATCATTTTTAGCTTCACAGGTAGGCATTTCATCAAAGTATCGACAACAGATTGGCACGACTCAAACCCTAGCCACGGACGGCCGCCGCGACGAAATCGGCCGGTTTTTGAAGACATCGTAAAAAATTCAAAAAAAATCAGAAAAATGGGAGACCTCCGCGTCACATCATCAAATGTGGCCTACCAACTAGCAAAAATACTAAACTTGCAATACCGGTGTTTTCTTGAAAAAGTGTTCTCAAAAACGACCTGCCATGAACGAAGATTCATGGCTTTCAAGCCAAACTAGCAATGATATGGCCTCATCCGTTGAATAGTTTTTGATAATATGCCCTAATTTGGCGCATGCCTCCGTCTTGTGATGGCAAACAATGTTGCCAAAGCGAGGTTCCAACTTGTTTAACAAGAAAAACCGTTTTTCATTTTTTGAATGCTAAAGTCATGCATTTTTCGTGAACCGGCTACAAGGAGGGTCACCCCAAACGGCGCCATTCCAGGTCTATCTCAAAGTAGACCCTGTTTTACGGACGATCGCCAAAAAGCATGCATTTCCGACCCTCGTAGCTACTCCCGGCCATTCAGACCACCTTCGGCCGATTCAGCTAGAACCGGCTGGAATTTGAACTGCGGGTCCTCCATAGCTTGCCCGTTATCTTTGCCAAAAATCATTTTTAGCTTCACAAGTAGGCATTTCATCAAACAATGGACAGCAGATTGGCACGACTCAAACCCTAGCCACGGACGGCCGCCGCAACGAAATCGGCCGGTTTTTGAAAACATCGTAAAAAATTAAAAAAAATCAGAAAATGGGAGACCTCTGCGTCACATCATCAAATGTGGCCTACCAACTAGCAAAAATACTAAACTGGCAATACCGGTTTTTTCTTGAAAAAGTGTTCTCAAAAATGACCTACCATGAACGAAGATTCATGGCTTTCAAGCCAAACTAGCAATGATATGACCGCATCCATTGAATAGTTTTTGATAATATGCCCTAATTTGGCGCATGCCTCCGTCTTGGGATGGCAAACAATGTTGCCAAAGCGAGGTTCCAACTTGTTTAACAAGAAAAACCGTTTTTCATTTTTTGAATGCTAAAGACATGCGTTTTTCGTGAAGCGGCTACAAGGAGGGTCACCCCAAACGGCGCCATTCCATGTCTATCTCAAAGTAGACCCTGTTTTACGGACGATCGCCAAAAAGCATGCATTTCCGACCCTCGTAGCTACTCCCAGTCATTCAGACCACCTTCGGCCGATTCAGCTGGAACCGGCTGGAATTTGAACTGCGGGTCCTCCATAGCTTGCCCGTTATTTTTGCCAAAAATCATTTTTAGCTTCACAAGTAGGCATTTCATCAAACAATGGACAGCAGAATGGCACGACTCAAACCCTAGCCACGGATGGCCGCCGCGATGAAATTGGCCGGTTTTTGAAAACATCGTAAAAAATTCAAAAAAAATCAGAAAAATGGGAGACCTCCGCGTCACATCATCAAATGTGGCCTACCAACTAGCAAAAATACTAAACTTGCAATACCGGTGTTTTCTTGAAAAAGTGATCTAAAAAACGACCTACCATGAACGAAGATTCATTGCTTTCAAGCCAAACTAGCAATGATATGGCCGCATCCGTTGAATATTTTTTTGATAATATGCCCTAATTTGGCGCATGCCTCCGTCTTATGATGAAAAACAATGTTGCCAAAGAGAGGTTCCAACTTGTTTAACAAGAAAAACCGTTTTTCATTTTTTGAATGCTAAAGACATGCGTTTTTCGTGAAGCGACTACAAGGAGGGTCACCCCAAACGGCGCCATTCCATGTCTATCTCAATGTAGACCCTGTTTTACGGTCGATCGCCAAAAAGCATGCATTTCCGACCCTCGTAGCTACTCCCAGCCATTCAGACCACCTTCGGCCGATTCAGCTGGAACCGGCTGGAATTTGAACTGCGGGTCCTCCATAGCTTGCCCGTTATTTTTGCCAAAAATCATTTTTAGCTTCACAAGTAGGCATTTCATCAAACAATGGATAGCAGATTGGCACGACTCAATCCCTAGCCACGGACGGCCGCCGCGAGGAAATCGACCGGTTTTTTAAAACATCATAAAAAATTAAAAAAAAAATCAGAAAAATGGGAGACCTCCGCGTCACATCATCAAATGTGGCCTACTGCCTAGCAAAAATACTAAACTTGCAATACCGGTGTTTTCTTGAAAAAGTGTTCTCAAAAACGACCTACCATGAACGAAGATTCATGGCTTTCAAGACAAACTAGCAATGATATGGCCGCATCCGTTGAATAGTTTTTGATAATATGCCCTAATTTGGCGCATGCCTCCGTCTTATGATGAAAAACAATGTTGCCAAAGAGAGGTTCCAACTTGTTTAACAAGAAAAACCGTTTTTCATTTTTTGAATGCTAAAGACATGCGTTTTTCGTGAAGCGACTACAAGGAGGGTCACCCCAAACGGCGCCATTCCATGTCTATCTCAATGTAGACCCTGTTTTACGGTCGATCGCCAAAAAGCATGCATTTCCGACCCTCGTAGCTACTCCCGGCCATTCAGACGACCTTCGGCCGATTCAGCTGGAACCGGCTGGAATTTGAACTGCGGGTCCTCCATAGCTTGCCCGTTATTTTTGCCAAAAATCATTTTTAGCTTCACAAGTAGGCATTTCATCAAACAATGGACAGCAGATTGGCACGACTCAATCCCTAGCCACGGACGGCCGCCGCGAGGAAATCGGCCGGTTTTTGAAAACATCATAAAAAATTAAAAATAATCAGAAAAATGGGAGACCTCCGCGTCACATCATCAAATGTGGCCTACTGCCTAGCAAAAATACAAAACTTGCAATACCGGTGTTTTCTTGAAAAAGTGTTCTAAAAAACGACCTACCATGTACGAAGATTCATGGCTTTCAAGACAAACTAGCAATGATATGGCCGCATCCGTTGAATAGTTTTTGATAATATGCCCTAATTTGGCGCATGCCTCCGTCTCGTGATGGCAAACAATGTTGCCAAAGCGAGGTTCCAACTTGTTTAACAAGAAAAACCATTTTTCATTTTTTGAATGCTAAAGACATGCGTATTTCGTGAAGCGGCTACAAGGAGGGTCACCCCAAACGGCGCCATTCCATGTCTATCTCAAAGTAGACCCTGTTTTACGGACGATCGCCAAAAAGCATGCATTTCCGACCCTCGTAGCTACTCCCGGCCATTCAGACCACCTTCGGCCGATTCAGCTGGAACCGGCTGGAATTTGAACTGCGGGTCCTCCATAGCTTGCTCGTTATTTTTGCCAAAAATCATTTTTAGCATCACAGGTAGGCATTTCATCAAAGAATCAACAACAGATTGGCACAACTCAAACCCTAGCCACGAACGGCTGCCGCGACGAAATCGGCCGATTTTTGAAAACATCGTAAAAAATTCAAAAAATGGGAGACCTCCACGTCACTTCATCAAATGTGGCATACCAACTAGCAAAAATACTAAACTGGCAATACCGGTGTTTTCTTGAAAAAGTGTTCCAAAAAACGACCTACCATGAACGAAGATTCATGGCTTTCAAGCCAAACTAGCAATGATATGACCGCATCCGTTGAACAGTTTTTGATAATATGCCCTAATTTGGCGCATGCCTCCGTCTTGGGATGGCAAACAATGTTGCCAAAGCGAGGTTCCAACTTGTTTAACAAGAAAAACCGTTTTTCATTTTTTGAATGCTAAATACATGTGTTTTTCGTGAAGCGGCTATAAGGAGGGTCACCCCAAACGGCGCCATTCCATGTCTATCTCAAAGTAGACCCTGTTTTACGGACGATCGCCAAAAAGCATGCATTTCTAACCCTCGTAGCTACTCCCGGTCATTCAGACCACCTTCGGCCGATTTAGCAGGAACCGGCTGGAATTTGAACTACGGGTCCACCATAGCTTGCCCGTTATTTTTGCCAAAAATCATTTTTAGCTTCACATATAGGCATTTCATCAAAGAATCGACAACAGATTGGCACGACTCAAACCCTAGCCATGGACGGCCGCCGCGACGAAATTGGCCGGTTTTTTAAAACATCGTAGAAAATTCAAAAAAAATCAAAAAATGGGAGACCTCCTCATCACATCATCAAATGTGGCCTACCAACTAGCAAAAATAATAAACTTGCAATACCGGTGTTTTCTTGAGCTATTCGGTATGATTTTAACCATGATTTCTACAAAGTTTACAAAATAAACATGATTTTTTCTACCTCCAAAGGTGTGAAATTTTCCCTCCCACCCCACCAAAATTTCCCTCCTAGCACCAAATTTTCCCTCCCACCCCACCAAAATTTCTCACCACTTCTCTCCCACTACCATGCGGGACCCACCACCCCTCTCCCACTAAACACACGGGATCCACTCCCCTCCCCTCCCACTCCCCAAAATTTCCCCATTCCATTCCCCTCCCCTCTCCTCGACAAACCCTAGCTCCACGCCGCCCCGCTCCCACCCCCTCCCTGCTCCGCGCCGACCTTCCCTGCTCCGCGCCACCCCTCCCTGCTCCGCGCTGCCCTGCCCCGCTCCCACTCCCTCCCCTGCTCCGTGCCGCCCCGCCACGCCGCTGCGCCGCCCCGTCATGCCGCCCTCCCCGACGATGAATCCACCCTTCTCTCTCCCCTCGACGACGGTGGCCACATCGAAGGCTACATCGACCACCCCGGCTACAACTACATCAACTACAGTGACTACATCATCCACATCGGCAACGGTGGCTACTGTTGGGGAACGTAGTAATTTCAAAAAAATTCCTATGCACACGCAAGATCATGGTGATGCATAGCAACGAGAGGGGAGAGTGTTGTCCACGTACCCTCGTAGACCGACAGCGGAAGCGTTATCACAACGCGGTTGATGTAGTCGTACGTCTTCATGATCCGACCGATCAAGTACCGAACGTACGGCACCTCCAAGTTCTACACACGTTCAGCTCGATGACGTCCCTCGAACTCCGATCCAGCCGAGTGTCGAGGGAGAGTTTCGTCCCTAGGAAAGAAGGGGGGAAGGAAAGAGAGGGAGAGGAAGAGGGAGAGGGAAAGGGGGCTGCGCCCCCCTCTCCTAGTCCAACTAGGACTCCCCTTGGGAGGGGGCGCGCCACCTCCTGGCTGCTGCCCTCTCTCTCCCCTCAAGGCCCACTAAGGCCCAATACTTCCCCGGGGGTTCCGGTAACCCTCCGGCACTCCAGTTTAATCCGAAACTTCTCCGGAGCACTTCCGGTGTCCGAATATAGTCGTCCATTATATCAATCTTTATATCTCGACCATTTCGAGACTCCTCGTCATGTCCGTGATCACATCCGGGACTCCGAACAACCTTCGGTACATCAAAACATATAAACTCATAATATAACTGTCATCGTAACTTTAAGCGAGCGGACCCTTTGGGTTCGAGAACTATGTAGACAAGACGGAGACACCTCTCCGGTCAATAACCAATAGCGGGACCTGGATGCCCATATTGGCTGCCACATATTCTACGAAGATCTTTATCGGTCAGACCGCCTAACAACATACGTTGTTCCCTTTGTCATCGGTATGTTACTTGCCTGAGATTCGATCGTCGGTATCTCGATACCTAGTTCAATCTCGTTACCGGCAAGTCTCTTTACTCGTTCCGTAATACATCATCCCACAACTAACTCATTAGTCACAATGCTTGCAAGGCTTATAGTGATGTGCATTACCGAGTGGGCCCAGAGATACCTCTCCGACAATCGGAGTGACAAATCCTAATCTCGAAATACGCCAACCCAACAAGTACCTTTGGAGACACCCGTAGAGCACCTTTATAATCACCCAGTTACGTTGTGATGTTTGGTAGCACACAAAGTGTTCCTCCGGTAACCGGGAGTTGCATAATCTCATAGTCATAGGAACATGTATAAGTCATGAAGAAAGCAATAGCAACATACTAAACGATCGGGTGCTAAGCTAACGGAATGGGTCAAGTCAATCACGTCATTCTCCTAATAAGGTGATCCCGTTAATCAAATGAAAACTCATGTCTATGGCTAGGAAACATAACCATCTTTGATTAACGAGCTAGTCAAGTAGAGGCATACTAGTGACACTCTGTTTGTCTATGTATTCACACATGTATTATGTTTCCGGTTAATACAATTCTAGCATGAATAATAAACATTTATCATGATATAAGGAAATATATAATACTTTATTATTGCCTCTAGGGCATATTTCCTTCAGTCTCCCACTTGCACTAGAGTCAATAATCTAGATTACATAGTAATGATCCTTACACCCATGGAGTCTTGGTGCTGATCATGTTTTGCTCGTGGAAGAGGCTTAGTCAACGGGTCTGCAACATTCAGATCCGTATGTATCTTGCAAATTTCTATGTCTCCCACCTGGACTAAATCCCGGATGGAACTGAAGCGTCTTCTGATGTGCTTGGTTCTCTTGTGAAATCTGGATTCCTTTGCTAAGGCAATTGCACCAGTATTGTCACAAAAGATTTTCATTGGTCTCGATGTACTAGGTATGACACCTAGATCGGATATGAACTCCTTCATCCAGACTCCTTCATTTGCTGCTTCCGAAGCAGCTATGTATTCCGCTTCACACGTAGATCCCGCCACGACACTTTGCTTAGAACTACACCAACTGACAGCTCCACCGTTCAATGTAAATACGTATCCGGTTTGCGATTTCGAATCGTCCGGATCAGTGTCGAAGCTTGCATCAACGTAACCCCTTACGATGAGCACTTTGTCACCTCCATAAACGAGAAACATATCCTTAGTCCTTTTCAGGTATCTCAGGATGTTCTTGACCGTTGTCCAGTGTTCCAGTCCTGGATTACTTTGGTACCTCCCTGCTAAACTTATAGCAAGGGACACATCAGGTCTGGTACACAGCATTGCATACATGATAGAGCCTATGGCTGAAGAATAGGGAACATGTTTCATTTTCTCTCTATCTTCTGCAGTGGTCGGGCATTGAGTCTTACTCAATCTCACACCTTGTAGTACAGGCAAGAAGCCTTTCTTTGCTTGATCCATTTTGAACTTCTTCAAAACATTGTCAAGGTATGTGCTTTGTGAAAGTCCAATTAAGCGTCTTGATCTATCTCTATAGATCTTAATGCCTAATATATATGCAGCTTCACCGAGGTCTTTCATTGAAAAACTCTTATTCAAGTATCCCTTTATGCTATCCAGAAATTCTGTATCATTTCCAATCAGTAATATGTCATCCACATATAATATCAGAAATGCTATCGAGCTCCCACTCACTTTTCTTGTAAATACAGGCTTCTCCAAAAGTCTGTATAAAACCAAATGCTTTGATCACACTATCAAAGCATTTATTCCAACTCCGAGAGGCTTGCACCAGTCCATAAATGGATCGCTGAAGCTTGCACACTTTGTTAGCTCCCTTTGGATCGACAAAACCTTCCGATTGCATCATATACAACTCTTCTTCCAGAAATCCATTCAGGAATGCAGTTTTGACATCCATTTGCCAAATTTCATAATCATAAAATGCGGCAATTGCTAACATGATTCAGACAGACTTAAGCATCGCTACGGGTGAGAAGGTCTCATCGTAGTCAATCCCTTGAACTTGTCGAAAACCTTTCGCAACAAGTCGAGCTTTATAGACAGTAACTTTACCATGAGCGTCAGTCTTCTTCTTAAAGATCCATTTATTTTCAATGGCTTGCCGACCATCGGGTAAGTCAACCAAAGTCCATACTTTGTTGTCATACATGGATCCCATCTCGGATTTCATGGCTTCAAGCCATTTTGCGGAATCTGGGCTCACCATCGCTTCTTCATAGTTCGTAGGTTCGTCATGGTCTAGTAACATGACCTCCAGAACAGGATTACCGTACCACTCTGGTGCGGATCTTGATCTAGTTGACCTACGAGGTTCAGTAATAACTTGATCTGAAGTTTCATGATCATTATCATTAACTTCCTCACTACTTGGTGTAGGTGTCGCAGAAACTGATTTCTGCGATGATCTAGTTTCCAATAAGGGAGCAGGTACAGTTACCTCATCAAGTTCTACTTTCCTCCCACTCACATCTTTCGAGAGAAACTCCTTCTCTAGAAAGGATCCATTCCTAGCAACGAATATCTTGCCTTCGGATCTGTGATAGAAGGTATACCCAGCAGTTTCTTTTGGGTATCCTATGAAGACACATTTCTCCGATTTAGGGTTCGAGCTTATCAGGTTGAAGTTTCTTCACATAAGCATCGCAACCCCAAACTTTAAGATACGACAACTTTGGTTTCTTGCCAAACCATAGTTCATAAGGCGTCATCTCAACGGATTTCGATGGTGTCCTATTTAGAGTGAATGCAGCCGTCTCTAAAGCATATCCCCAAAACGATAGCGGTAAATCAGTAAGCGACAACATAGATCGCACCATATCTAATAAAGTACGATTACGACGTTCGGACACACCATTACGCTGTGGTGTTCCGGGTGGCGTGAGTTGCGAAACTATTCCGCATTGTTTCAAATGTAGACCAAACTCGTAACTCAAATATTTCCTCCACGATCAGATCGCAGGAATTTTATTTTCTTGTTACGATGATTTTCAACTTCACTCTGAAATTCTTTGAACTTTTCAAATGTTTCAGACTTATGTTTCATTAAGTAGATATACCCATATCTGCTCAAATCATCTGTGAAGGTGAGAAAATAACGATATCCGCCTCGAGCCTCAATATTCATCAGACCACATACATCTGTATGTATGATTTCCAACAAATCTGTTGCTCTCTCCATAGTTCCGGAGAACGATGTTTCGGTCATCTTGCCCATGAGGCACGGTTCGCAAGTACCAAGTGATTCAAAATCAAGTGATTCCAAAATTTCATCAGTATGGAGTTTCTTCATGCGCTTTACACCGATATGACCTAAACGGCAGTGCCACAAATAAGTTGCACTGTCATTATTAACTCTGCATCTTTTGGCTTCGACATTATGAATATGTGTATCACTACTATCGAGATTCATTAAAAATAGACCACTCTTCAAGGGTGCATGACCATAAAAGATATTATTCATATAAATAGAACAACCATTATTCTCTGATTTAAATGAATAACCGTCTCGCATTAAACAAGATCTAGATATAATGTTCATGCTCAACGCTGGCACCAAATAACAATTATTTAGGTCTAAAACTAATCCCGAAGGTAGATGTAGAGGTAGCGTGCCGACGGCGATCACATCGACTTTGGAACCATTTCCCACGCGCATCGTCACCTCGTCCTTAGCCAATCTTCGCTTAATCCGTAGCCCCTGTTTCGAGTTGCAAATATTAGCAGCAGAACCAGTATCAAATACCCAGGTGCTACTGCGAGTATTAGTAAGGTACACATCAATAACATGTATATCACATATACCTTTGTTAACCTTGCCATCCTTCTTATCCGCCAAATACTTGGGGCAGTTCCGCTTCCAGTGACCAGTCTGCTTACAGTAGAAGCACTCAGTTTCAGTCTTAGGTCCAGACTTGGGTTTCTTCTCCTGAACAGCAACTTGCTTGCTGTTCTTCTTGAAGTTCCCTTTCTTCTTCCCTTTGCCCTTTTTCTTGAAACTAGTGGTTTTACTGACCATCAACACTTGATGCTCCTTTTTGATTTCTACCTCCGCTGCCTTTAGCATTGCGAAGAGCTCGGGAATTGTCTTATCCATCCCTTGCATGTTATAGTTCATCACGAAGCTCTTGTAGCTTGGTGGCAGTGATTGAAGAATTCTGTCAATGACGCAATCATCCGGAAGTTGAACTCCCAGTTGAATCAAGTGATTATTATACCCAGACATTCTGAGTATATGCTCACTGACAGAACTATTCTCTTCCATCTTGCAGCTATAGAACTTATTGGAGACTTCATATCTCTCAATCCGGGCATTTGCTTGAAATATTAACTTCAACTCCTGGAACATCTCATATGCTCCATGACGTTCAAAACATCGTTGAAGTCCCGGTTCTAAGCCGTAAAGCATGGCACACTGAACTATTGAGTAGTCATCAGCTTTGCTCTGCCAGACGTTCATAACTTCTGGCGTAGCTCTTGCAGGAGGCCTGGCACCTAGCGGTGCTTCCAGGACGTAATTCTTCTGTGCAGCAATGAGGATAATCCTCAAGTTACGGACCCAGTCCGTGTAATTGCTACCATCATCTTTCAACTTAGCTTTCTCAAGGAATGCATTAAAATTCAACGGAACAACAGCACGGGCCATTTATCTACAATTAACATAGACAAGCAAGATACTATCAGGTACTAAGTTCATGATAAATTTAAGTTCAATTAATCATATTACTTAAGAACTCCCACTTAGATACACATCCCTCTAATCATCTAAGTGATAACGTGATCCAAAGCAACTAAACCATGTCCGATTAACACGTGAGATGGAGTAGTTTCAATGGTGAACATCACTATGTTGATCATATCTACCATATGATTCACGCTCGACCTTTCGGTCTCTGTGTTCCGAGGCCATATCTGTATATGCTAGGCTCGTCAAGTTTAACCTGAGTATTCCGCGTGTGCAACTGTTTTGCACCCGTTGTATTTGAACGTAGAACCTATCACACCCGATTAACACGTGGTGTCTCAGCACGAAGAACTTTCGCAACGGTGCATACTCAGGGAGAACACTTTTATCTTGAAATTTTAGTGAGAGATCATCTTATAATGCTACCGTCAATCAAAGCAAGATAAGATGCATAAAGGATTAACATCACATGCAATCAATATAAGTGATATGATATGGCCATCATCATGTTGTGCTTGTGATCTCCATCTCCGAAGCACCGTGCTCGTGATCTCCATCTCCAAAGCACTGTCATGATCACCATCGTCACCGGCTCGACACCTTGATCTCCATCGTAGTATCGTTGTCGTCTCGCCAACTTATTGCTTTTACGACTATCGCTACCGCTTAGTGATAAAGTAAAAATATTACATGGCGATTGCATCTCATAGAATAAAGCGACAACCATATGGCTCCTGCCAGTTGCCGATAACTCGGTTACAAAACATGATCATCTCATACAACACATTATATCACATCATGTCTTGACCATATCACATCACAACATGCCCTGCAAAAACAAGTTAGACGTCCTCTACTTTGTTGTTGCATGTTTTACGTGGCTGCTACGGGCTTAGCAAGAACCGTTCTTACCTACGCATCAAAACCACAACGATAGTTTGTCAAGTTGGTGCTGTTTTAACCTTCGCAAGGACCGGGCGTAGCCACACTCGGTTCAACTAAAGTGAGAGAGACACACACCCGCCGGTCACCTTTAAGCAACGAGTGCTCGCAACGGTGAAACCAGTCTCGCGTAAGCGTACGCGTAATGTCGGTCCGGGCCCCTTCATCTCACAATACCGCTGAACGAAAGTATGACATGCTGGTAAGCAGTATGACTTATATCGCCCACAACTCACTTGTGTTCTACTCGTGCATAGCATCAACGCATAAAACCAGGCTCGGATGCCACTGTTGGGGAACGTAGTAATTTCAAAAAATTTCCTACGCACACGCAAGATCATGGTGATGCATAGCAACGAGAGGGGAGAGTGTTGTCCACGTACCCTCGTAGACCGACAGCGAAAGCGTTATCACAACGCGGTTGATGTAGTCGTACGTATTCACGATCCGACGTCCCTCGAACTCCGATCCAGCCAAGTGTTGAGGGAGAGTTTCGTTAGCACGACGGTGTGGTGACGATGATGATATTCCACCGACGCAGGGCTTCGCCTAAGCTCCGCGACGGTATTATCGAGGTGTAATATGGTGGAGGGGGGAACCGCACACGGCTAAAATATCGTATATCAAGTGTGTCCTTAGGTGCCCCCTGCCCCCATATATAAAGGAGCAAGGGGGAGGCCGGCTGCCCTAGGCGCGCCAAGGAGAGAGGGGGAGTCCTCCTCCTAGTAGGAGTAGGACTCCCCTTTCCTAGTCCTACTAGGAAAGAAGGGGGGAAGGAAAGAGAGGGAGAGGGAAAGGGGCCTGCGCCCCCCTCTCCTGGTCCAACTAGGACTCCCCTTGGGAGGGGGCGCGCCACCTCCTGGCTGCTGCCCTCTCTCTCCCCTCAAGGCCCACTAAGGCCCAATACTTCCCCGGGGGGTTCCGGTAACCCTTCGGCACTCCGGTTTAATCCGAAACTTCTTCGGAACACTTCCGTTGTCCGAATATAGTCGTCCAATATATCAATCTTTATGTCTCGACCATTTCGAGACTCCTCGTCATGTCCGTGATCACATCCGGGACTCCGAACAACCTTCGGTACATCAAAACATATAAACTCATAATATAACTGTCATCGTAACTTTAAGCGTGCGGACCCTTTGGGTTCGAGAACTATGTAGACATGACCGAGACACCTCTCCGGTCAATAACCAATAGCGGGACCTGGATGCCCATATTGGCTGCCACATATTCTACGAAGATCTTTATCGGTCAGACCGCATAACAACATACATTGTTCCCTTTGTCATCGGTATGTTACTTGCCCGAGGTTCGATCGTCGGTATCTCGATACCTAGTTCAATCTCGTTACCGGCAAGTCTCTTTACTAGTTCCGTAATACATCATCCCGCAACTAACTCATTAGTCACAATGCTTGCAAGGCTTATAGTGATGTGCATTACCGAGTGGGCCCAGAGATACCTCTCCGACAATCGGAGTGACAAATCCTAATCTCGAAATACGCCAACCAAACAAGTACCTTTGGAGACACCTGTAGAGCACCTTTATAATCACCCAGTTATGTTGTGACGTTTGGTAGCACACAAAGTGTTCCTCCGGTAAACGGAAGTTGCATAATCTCATAGTCATAGGAACATGTATAAGTCATGAAGAAAGCAATAGCAACATACTAAACGATCGGGTGCTAAGCTAACGGAATTGGTCAAGTCAATCACGTCATTCTCCTAATGAGGTGATCCCGTTAATCAAATGACAACTCATGTCTATGGCTAGGAAACATAACCTTCTTTGATTAACGAGCTAGTCAAGTAGAGGCATACTAGTGACACTCTATTTGTCTATGTATTCACACATGTATTATGTTTCCGGTTAATACAATTCTAGCATGAATAACAAACATTTATCATGATATAAGGAAATATATAATACTTCATTATTGCCTCTAGCGCATATTTCCTTCAGCTACATCATCCACATCATCAACGATCGACGACGGCAGTTACCCCTCTCCTCTCCCCTCTCCCCTCTCCCCTCGATCTTCTAGGGTTCGGTAGATCCCCCTCCTGGTTGATCTAGGGTTAGGATTCGGTCGATCTAGGGTTAGGATTCGGTCGATCTAGGGTTAGGATTCGGTCGATCTACGAGCTCCTTGTGGTTCTTGTTCATGTTCATCTAGGAGCTCCTGGTGGTTTGTTTGATCCCCCTCATGGTTTAGGGTTCATGTTGATTTTAGGGGATGGGGATGGATGAGGAAGTGAATGAGGTTAGACGAAGACCTCTCTCTGGTTCATGTTGCTTGTGTATGATTTAATTACTTAGCTTGTATCAGTAGCACTTGGAGAAGGTGCCCCTCAGGGCCTCTCATGCTGCCCATTCCTGTTGTTTTGAGGTTATGGGTGGGTTTGCTGTGCGTTTGGTTATATTGTGCTTGTGCGTTGGTCTGGTTCGTGGCGTGTTTACCCGCTCTTGTGAGCGGGGCGCTGTGTCACTTATGCACTTTGCTTGCTTGCTACTAGGGTTTGTATCAACATGTACTTGATTGCTTGTAGCACTTTGCTATCAGTACCACTACTGGGGTTTGTAGCAGTGTTCTTCTTTTGTGATATGCGCATGAAGCTTGTGTTCTTCTTTCAAGTGAACAAGAGAATGCTTAGTACTTATTGTGGTATTGGAATTCCTGGTGTGTTAAGGCTGTATGACTAGTTTTAATATATATTAGATTGGTGCTAGATAATTTTGGGTGCTGTAATATACATAGTTGATTCTAATTGTCAAAATGTCTTAACTTGTGTGTCTTCTAGTTTGTAGCCATTTTTGGTGTGTAGAGGCAACATAATATTAGTTGAGAATAATTTTTTCATCTGCTTTTGTACTTCTGCAAGTACTGTTGTTTCATGCTTTACCAGTGGCAACATCTAGTTGTTTTGAAGGTCCTCATGATCTACTCGTCTAGCTTGCTGTCAGACTTCTAAGCATGTGTACATGACACCAATTCACTAGTTCATGTTGCTTGCGTGCTAACATACATGTTGCTTGCTGGCATACATGCTTAATTAGGGTTTCCATCAGCAGTACTTGCTTGTATCAGTAGCACATGGAGAAGAAGCTACTTGCTTGCTTATTAATTAGGGTTTGTATCAATAGTACTTGCTTGCTTCTCTTCAATTTCCTTCAGTGCTTGCTTGTTTCTATCAGTAGCACATTGCTTGCTTGCTTGTTTAGTGTACATATATTTCCAGTGTACATGCATGCTTGTTTAGTGCACTTACATGTTTGCTTAATTAATAACACTACATCACTGTATGTGCATGATGGTCCAAATGCTTTCCTTTATTGATACAAGTACATCATTTTACTTTATCCCTGTTGTATCTGATTGTTATTTATTCTATTTTGCAAGCACCACCTCAAGATCATCCATGGCAAGGAGGACAAGGTCAAACATGAGGCCAACCGTTGGTATGCAACTTGCTCCTTCTTGTTATACTGTCAGTTTCATAAAATCTGTGTCTTAATATGCTAAGTGAAATGTATTGCTGCAATCTGAATAAGCTCGCTTAATTGTGCCTGTGTGCTGTTAGTCTTCCTTACCTGAATAACTAGGATTATATGATAATAAAATATCATAAGTCATGTTTGGCTATCTTTCCATGCATTCCAAACATTCACCTAATAGTTACGTTTCCTTTATCATGCAAAGAAGAGCCTCTCACCGAGTACGAGAAGGTTAGGGCTAGAAATATCATGAGGAACAATTGGATGTTCCAGTCCCTTGGCATCGGTGCAATAGCGTCGATGATTAGGAAAACAAATGGTGTACAAGAAGGTAGAAGTTATGATGTTCAAGAAGGTAGTGGAGTTATCAATGATGACCCAGAGTACAATCCTAAGGATGATGAAGTTATTGATGGAGAGGAAGTGGATGATGTTGTAGTGAACAAGACTGTTAAGGTGCAAACTCTGTCTTGCTTGGAGGGTTGGGGTTCTTTTATGCTATGTGTTTTCTTGTGCTCACATATTTCTCTTGTGATCTAATGCTTTTTTCCGTGCTGTTTATACGCGGCACTGAAGGAATCTAGGACGAAGAGGCCTAGTGTTAAGAAGACAGTCAACAAGAAGAAGAAGAGCTCAGAAACATCTGCTGCAATGCCTCCAGGAAGGGTGATGGCCCCAGCTCCAGGACAAAAAAGAGGATCCTGGAACCTGATAAACCTGCCCATGATAGAGTCACAAGGCAGAAAGCAAAGATGGCGACTGCGACGGACCATCAGGAAAGTCTGCTGCGCATGGACTCTGAGACCTCGGTGCAAATGGGTGATGAGTTGCCGCCCATGGATGAAGGAACCACTCTCAGCATGGATGGAAGTGGCACTGTCTGCCTAGATGAAGGAGGAACTATCTGCATTGATGAAGTAGGCACTGCCCACACAGACCTCAGCCCTGTTGCACCTTCTATTGTCAGGAATGCTGTCATCAATGAAGAAGAAGAACAGCTTGTGCTTCAATCAGGCAAGTTGACCTTTGCAATGCTATCTTTTACTAGTGCATTTTCCAAATGGAATGATCATGTATGCTTTTGTCGATTCCTGCATTTGTCGATTTCTATTCTAATTTATGAGTTCAATTTCATTTTCAGATGCAATGACTACCAAGACTAGACTTAGAAAGGGCAAAGGGCTAGAGAGAATCACCAAGTCGCTTGGTAGCAAGGTGCCTATCCAAATTGCCCCAGGGATGAAGCCTCCAGAGAAGCCTCTGCAGGCAGCAAAGCTTGCTTCTGAGTGTGGACTCGTTGCAAGAAGCCATCTTCCGGTTCTTCCTCACTTCAAGCTATACAAAAAATGCTAGTCTATTAGAGAACTACATTGGGAAAGTTGTTGTAAGCTACTTGTTTCATAGTTAATGTGCTATCTATTTTCTGTTACACCTATGCATGATCACTAATATTGTTCCTACCTTGTTTGCTGTCTTGGTAGGAAAATTTTGAGATGAACACGGACTCGGAGACCATCAACACCGCGTGCAAAGATATTATGCAGAAAAATTCAAAGAACAGACGCCATCAGATCAAGAAGAAGTATTTTGACACTGTAGCCGCAAACAAAGTCAGCATTAAGACCCCGGTACCAGATCTGACGTATGGTGAATGGCAAGCTCTGGTGGAGATGTGGTCTACCCCAAGACACAAGGTTTGTCTCTGCTTTGTTTGATGCTTTATGTTGTGCACATGATATGCTAGTTCTAGATCATGCTGACAGTATGCTTTTTTGTAGGAAACCTGTGTGTCGAACAAGATGAATCGAGAAAAAGTCGTGTACAATCAGAGAACTGGTTCCAGGCACTACACAGCACACATTTTTGCCAGTGTGGGAACTTTCCTCTAGAGACCTTACCGTTTGATCCTCGTTGAATAACATTTCTGATTCTTTCTGAATAACATTTTGATTTTTGTTGAAAAACATTTCAGAAAGAAGAGCGTAAGGGTGAGGAGCTGTCTACGATTGACTTGTTTAAGGCCACCCACAACAGCAAGAAGCACGGGTTTTCGGAGCCAGTCAAGACTGCTATAGTAAGTCACTCCATGCTTTGTCCATGCCCTGTTTGATTCACAGCCAACTTTGATGTTGTTTGAAGCTTTGTTGATTTGATGCTGTTTGATTCAGAGCCAGTCAAGAACACACGCTATGTTCCATGCTTTGATGATGTTTGATAGTTCAACAAAGATATCAGAACTTGCTGTAGCTATTTGTTGCATTTTTTATGATATGATGAAATTTGATCTGAATGTTAGTTTGATGATCGGCTCACTCGGGAAGCCATCTTATATAGAACCACCATTCTAGGCTTAATGAAGCGATCATATTGTTCCAATTGCATGTCTCCAGGTCACATAAGTTACTAGTCAAATAATGTTGTCAAGTTACTAGTCATCATCTTCTTCTGTTTGAGTTTGAGTAAAATAATGTACTGTGGGGACCCTGACTCATAGGTCGTGATCACCGAATGCACGTGTACAGTGATCCCAGAGATCAATGCTCACTGAACACACAGAAGCTGAATAACAAGAGTCTTACATCCATACATACCGTCTTACATAAATTATGACCGTTATGGTCAAGTCTTGAGTATAACTTCGTAGCGGAAATCTTCGTCGATAACTTGGACCCATGCCATCTGCCTTAACCCTACAGGCATTCTGACTGGGGAGCGTCCTAGCTCGCATGTTCGTCACCGAAGTATTCTTCTCCATATCATGTTCTTTCATGACTGGCCAATAAAATAACCAGTGGCAAGCCAATGAGTACTTTGAATGTACTCGCAAGCAACCCATGTTTCGGTTCAAGATACAACAATGCATGATATAGGTAAATTTTTGCAGAAAGCTAGTTTTGAGTGCAATGACATGTTCAACAACTTGTAAGACATGCATCAGGAGAATTCAATTAACCATGAGGACATGTTACAAATATCAACATAAATAGAGTGGGCACCAACCCAACTCAATCATGTCAAGTCCTTTGACTTGACCCAAGTAGTTCTTCCCACACACACTGGTTTGTAAAATAGACGTAGCCCAAGAGCGGCTACCCAACTGTCCTTGACCATGGACACGGCTATTCGAATAGTTTTACACTCTGCAGAGGTTGCACACTTTACCCACAAGATCCGGGGAACTTCCGTGTCATCCACGACCCGCGGTACCTCAAGTACCCGGGGTAAGCACCCGATCACTATCTTTCCCTAGACGACACTAACATAGAGTCCACCCGATTGGTAGTAACCCCCGTGCCCAATATTTCACATCCTAAAATTGTGGAGCCTCGCTCCCATATTCCTCACATACCACTAGCACGGGGTACCAACGCTGTGTCCGGTGCCCCATAAAAATGTTCTTGGCCACCCTACCTGGGACGACCCCGTCCCAAGAGAGCGCAACAACAACTCTCCAGTCACTAGTAATGCGGGCTCCAAGCTAGTATCGGCCTAGGTAATCAATAATGCCCTTTCCCATATAAGGGTATAGTGGTTGCGCATGTAAGGTTGGGATAACGGTCGCGACTTAAACCAATCCGTTTTGAAAACAACACACACACTTGCCTCGGTACACCACTTCGTCATCAAGTGGTTACCCAACTCATTATCTCCTTCGGGCATAAGTGGCACCCGACAGGGTTTTCGACAAGCCTTTTGTAAATACGTTGTCTCCATCACCATGCATATTCCCGTCCCATTTGCGTAGCCACTACTATAGCATCCTATCTACTCCCACCGCCATAACCCTCATAAGGAGGTAGGGTCATGCACCATGCAAGTATCAACGAGGAAGTAACAGAGGCAACCCATCAAGGTGGTTACCACCTCATCATGATTCCGTTGCAACAACAATATGGTGCTATATGACATGCATAAAAAGTGTTTCATAGACATGGTCAAAGGGCTGCTTGCCTGGTTCATCAGAGTCTTCAAGTCTTCTGGTCCTTCTCCAAGTACTCCGTCTACTTCTTCAACTCACGTCGAAACAATCATAATAAGCAACACAACAAGGCAGAAAATAAAAGTGCTCTAAAAATATTAATTTGACTTTTCTAGGACATCTCTGGTTATATGAAAAATAACCAGAGTGGTTTCATTGGAATTGGGTCAGTGGATATTTTCTAAACATTTTGACATGATGGAATCAAGGGGTTTATGGATTTGCAAGAAGTGTACAGAAATATATTTTTGAAAAATGAGCAAAGGCAACCATTTACCAAATCATAATTTTAGAAGGATCTAGGTGTTGGTTTCACTGGATTTGGAGTTCAAATGAATTTCCTATGAATTTGCAAAGTTGACAAATATGAAGAAATGGCTCATTATATTGTGTGGCACAAAAAATATTAAAAAAATGTTCATAAACTAAGTTATGGACTTAGAAGCATCTAGGAATTTGAATCATGGAATTTGGATCAATTTTGAGCTCTCTGTGATTTTCTAAAGTTCATCACAGAAATAGGAAAATAGGGTTTTACGAAATATGTGTGAAGAAAAGTTTCCTGGAAAAATGTGCAAACAGCACCGGCCGAGCGGCTCGGCTGCACGGGCAGAGGTGGTGATGTCGAAGGCGGATTCGCGGGGGTGCGCCTTCGTGCAGGGCAGGCGGATCCGGCCGAAGCCGTTTCCAGTTAAACGGTCGGGCCCGCTCGCTGGGTCGCTGACGCGCGGGCCCAGCAGCAGGCCGTCTTCAACCTCCCGCGCGCGCTCCGGCCGTGGGGAGGACCGGCTCCCGCCGGCGATTGCCGGGGCTACAGAGCATCTCCGGCGACGCTGCGCACACCGGCGTGCTCAGGAGGCCACGTCGCACCCATCCATGTGCTTCACGCACGCCGGGGAGGGCTATAGCGGCGATGGCCTGGATGGCCGCGGAGGAGGCTGTCGGCGAGGTTTGGCACAACAAGGCAGGCATGGGGAGGAGGAAATGGAATGTGGGGTGAGTCTGCGGTGGTGGTGAGGGGGCTCTAGAGTGGCTAGGGAGAGGAGAGAGGCTCGGGACAACCCGAATTTAGCACGGGGCCGGCGGTGGTTCCCCGTCCATGGAGGGTGATGGAGGGCACGAGGAGTGAAGTGGGTCGGTCTAGGGGGTGCACGGGAGGGAGAGAGAGCCAAAGGAGTAGAGAGGGGGCTCGGAGGTGGCCTTAGGTAGCCGACCCATGGCTCACCGTGGACGCGGCGCACGGGTGGCCGCGGCAACGGCTCGAGAGGCCAGGAGAGAGGGCGAGGGGCTGTCTACGTCGTTCACGGGAGTTGAGTGGGGTGCCAAGAAGAGAGAGGAGGAGCGGGACGAGTTGCACGTGGCCACAGGAGTTGCGCGAGCAGTGGCCATGCCGGGCAGCTCTGGGCACACGCCGCAGGAGGTGAGAGAGAGGGAGAGACGAGGGGGCCTGCACGGTGGCGTGTTGCGGACGTCGAGGCGCCTCGACTGGCGCGAGGGGGAGGCTCGAGGCGGTCGGGGGATGCGGTGTCAACGCTCGGGTGCTCTGCCACGCGCTCCAGAGCATGCAAACGGCCGACATCCGCGGCTTTTTGCGCGCACCCGCGCGCCCACTTATGTCTGGCGTCTGCAGGGGGTATGGGCAAAAGTTGACGAGAGCCTTGGGTGCCCTGGAATGTCACGGAGGGAGAGAGTGGCTGAGAGAGAGGGAGAATGCTGCTGCCCAGAGAAGAAAAATGGGGTTCTTCCCCCCTTAATCATGGCTCCTCGGGCAGGGAAAGATGCAGGAGGTAGAGGAGGACCAGATGACGTTGTGGGAAAAAGTTGAGCTCATGGAGATTAGTGGAAATGGATAAAACATGCATTTTAAATTTCTGCCAGAAGGTGTTTGATGTAGGTTTGGGAAAGGAAATGGACTTCCCTTGTCATGAGGCTCGACAGGGTCAAATGGCCATAGAAAATAAGAGCTTCCACCAAGATTGAGTTCATTTGGGCAAACTTGCCAATGCAACTTTTGTAAACCCTAGAAATAAACAGAAATGGACTTTTCAAGATTTAGTCATGCAAATCTATTCTCCTTGATGCACCACTTAGTGTAGTGTCATTATTTGAGGTTCTTAACATGTCCACAAAAGTTGAGATCAAAAGGAGAAAGTTGCCAATGTAAAGTTGTTCAAATTTGGTGCTGGACAAAGAGGGTTTTGGGGCACTTTGATCAACATAACATTCTCTCCAACTTGTGCCATTTGATCTAGATGCATTATTACACCATTTGAGCATGTGCACCAAGTTTTAGAACATTTGGACATGTTTGGCAATGTGAAGTTGCTCAAACTTCAAAATGGACAGAAATGGTTTTGAGGGGATTTCATGGGGTTATACTATTCTCCATGACATGAGACTTGGCAAGATCATCAAACATGTCATATGTGGCATGCTAGAATTTTCCTGTAATTTTTAGGGAATATTTCCTATGCAAATATTTCAAAAGCTTGAAATATCCAGAAAGGTTTTTTGAGGGATTTGACCAATATTTTGAACACGACCATGTGTTGAAACTCTTATATATGGACAATATATGTCCACTGAGTTTCCCTAGGTTTTTCCCAAATATTTTTAAAGCATTAAAATAATTTTAACCTATTAAAGACCATTTCTGGACTTAAGAAAAAGCCTTTAAATAAAATAGGAAAATAACTTTTAAAATTATATTTTTGTGGTTTCTGGGTGTCCTATATCTAATAGGAGTCAAATATATTTTTGGAAAGATTTTTACTGCCATTAATTAAGTACTTGCAGTGCAAATCTCAATTCAGGGGTTTTTGGAAAACTAATTTTTTGAAAATACTATTTGGCCAAATTATTTTTGTAAGAAATTATTTTTATGTCCTATACACATGGCATGATCATTGGGAAAGGTTTTGGATCAAGGAGAAGGAGTATAAGAGTTGTAGAATTTATTTGATTTATAGAGCACTTGCAAACATCAGTCAAACATTCAATCAAAGCAAAGACAAAACACTCAAAAGTTTTTGTCAAACCACATTTTATCGTGATTCATTAGCTTAAGTGCTGTGGCATGAAAATCAGGGTGTGACAGACCTACCCCCCTTACAAGAATCTCGTCCCCGAGATTCCCAGACTAGGCGCGGAAAGGGATATAGAAACTTGGATTTGGGGCAGTCTTCATGTCCTGATACTGCTTCTGCTTCCGTTTGGTGCTCCATTGAACCTTGAAGTACTCGATGGCGTGGCTTCGTGTTTGTCGTCCTGTTTGATCAAGATTGCAATTGGGGTCTCTCGCGTAGGTCATATTGGGCTGGAGGTCGATGGCTCGGTGATCGATGTCCTTGTAGAGGTCGGGCTAGTTAGGAAGTTGGAGACACTCCCGAGGTTGTGTTGTGTGGAAAAACGTTGTGCATAGTGGGTAACTCAGGTGGTGACTCCAGCTGGTAGTTGTCTACTTTTCATCTTGCAGTGATCTCGAATGGGGACAGTAAATCTTGGTGTGAGCGTCCTTTTGACATGGAAATGCTCGGTTTCTTTAGTAGGAGTGGTTTGCAGATACGCACGGTCTTCGACGAGGATGTTCAATTCTTGACGATAGTGGTTGGTATAGTTCTTCCTCCTTGACATGACGGTCTTCAGATGTTCCCTAACCAGCTGAACAACTCTTCTTCCGTCTTCAGGTGGACATGCATGTCCTCAAATAAAGATGATAACTAACTTGCCCAAGTACTTTATGAAGTATATGGGGTAAGTAAAGTGGGCTGAGGCATTGGTGGTGGTCACAGTTGAGTATTGGCCAAGGTCTTATCGATCTAAAGCAAAATCCCAAGGTCAGGATCAGACCATGTTATGGCTTGGTGGCGCTTAAGGGTTTCGAGGACTCTAGGGTGCGAGTGAACGTTTATCATCTTATCCTTGAGCACAGATTCTGAGACGCCAACTGTCCTGTCTAGTCTTCCAAAGATATCACATCACATTACCGAAAGAATCATCCCATATAGGTCAACTCCAATCATCACACATGCTATTCATGTCCTCATGACTCCCAACAGGAGGTCTAACAAAATTATACATGTCTACGATCCCCAAAAATCATATGTATGGCTATCCCTATGTAAAAATCCATGGGTAGAGCATACAAGCTACTAAGCTTTAATTAAACATGACAATCCAAGTGCTCAGCCCATTCTTCCAAGGTCCAAGGTAGTGCATCTCTATCCTAAGGAAACACGTCGTATGCCACTCCAAGATCTTGTTGCCTTCCTATGAATCAAGTCCAGCAGCCCATTATCTTCCATCAATCGCAATCCATTAATTCTACAAATCCAATGTTTATGGTGTCCCGCATGATCTCCTAATGTCCTATAATCCCAGATACTTGAAAGGGCTATCTTTGCTATAGTCAGTCCACCGATTCCCATTATCGGGGTCGAGTAAACTCCAAGGTCAGGCTTTATATAGACCCCTAAATCAACTTCAACAATTAACCCAATCTCCTAGTTTATCGTCCACCGAGAAACATGGTATCATGATCGAGATCTTCAGTCTAAATCCAATTTACTCCGAACCATGTAGGCTTACTCAACATCTATATCCAACTAGGTTCACCTACTTAAATCCAAATCTCATGTCTAATGGGAATTTCTATATGTCTCCCCAAGTCAATACCGTAATGCCAACTATCTTCTATGAATGTCCCCTTGGCTAAGTCAAATCCTTATACTTCCGAGAATTTTAGCTTGCAATCATAATTGTCCAATTTACTCAGGGGCAATGAGAGTCACGCTACTCTATTAACTGATCCCACCAAGTTCATCTACCAACATGAAAGCCTCATAATCCACCAAATAGTCTCATATAATTCCTCAAAGTCATTGATATAAACTCATCAAGTCATTTGTCCTCTAGTCCCATATCCTCCAATTGGTCTTCCCTATGGCATCGTTAGTTTGGTGCTATCTTAAGATGATAACGTGCTCGTTCACTATGCCCACTAGTTCTATAATGAACCCAGTGATAAGCAAGGCTTACTGTAGCTTAACTTGTTCTCTTGTGATTCCGTAGGTTAAGCTCATGGTTAAGGATTCGAGCTGGGGTATCTTGTGAAGTCTCGAAGGGTCGAGGAATGGGTTTCTAATCTTGAGGGGCAACCATAACTCTACTGGGCTGTACTTGGTCAAGGAGGCTGTAGCAAAAGTCTTCAGTGCTAGTTGGTCGTTGAGGTGGAATCCTTGGTGCATCTTGTCTTGCTTATCTTCAGTTGATGAGAGAGATGAGAGGGAGAAGTAGCATAGAGGAGGGGAATGCCTAAAGGGAGTTCTATAGTGCCAGTGCAACAAACACGTGCAAAAAGGGCCAAACAAAAGAAAACAAGGAAGGTGATATAGTCGCGTACTTGTTGCCTAGGGCAAAACGGGTGACTAATATCAAAACTCAAACAAATAAAAACAAGCAACACACAATTGTGGTTCTATTTGAACGATCATGCGGACTCGACTGCGCATAGGGGGTACACGACTCATCCTACCCTAGGGGTTCTCGGATTCAGTAGTCGTGCTTTGCTCCATGCGTCGTGCAGTCTTCTGGGTTTCCCTCAGGTGTTGCTACGTCTCTTGTAGTTGTTCGATGAAACAATCCGGGTTGAGCCTGAAGATTCTTCAACAACTTCTCGCCCGTTGAAGTGGTGGGGTGAAGGTGGCTTCTCGTAGCAGGCATTGACTCGGTCTTCCGTTGTCTCCTTAATATGACGATCACTTTTGCCTTTTTAAGGTGTCAGCGGTTCCAAGTGGCACTCCTTTATGCAATGACATTAGCTAGGCATAATAGAGGTCACACCTATCACTTACGTTGATGACAACATCGACACCAAGATCAGGGACGAAGAGAACCGTTTTCCTGCTCACTATAGTGAGGTGGACCAAATGGCTAGGTTCTCATCCACCGGTGGTTGCCGATGCAACAATGATAAGGACAGGGTTTCTCTATCAACGATGTATATCATGACCTTCCATATCTCATGCCCTGTTCATCGCAAGGCAAGGTTGCATCAACTTGGGGCTGTGTCAAGGGTGTCACCATCTTCTGGTTCTTGATTTCCTCATTCATCGAGGTATCTTCTGTTGGCATCGTCTTGTCGCGGTGTCGCCAATTTTGTGCTTAGAAGATGCGATTGAATGTCTGGGAAGGTAGTTTCCTTCCAGGCTATCCACGAGGATTTCAAGGAATCCAGTGATAAAGGGCATAAGGGTACTAGAGACCATTTGCAAAAGTTATGAAGGGGAAGAGATCAGTAAGTTTCGAAAAACTCAGAAGGGAAGAGTAGTAGAGATAGTTTTGAAAATAATTTTTACCCTAACTAACGTCCATGCTAACTAAGGCTTCCTACAGTCAGGATGGCTCTGATACCAGCTCTGTGGGGACCCCGACTCATAGGTCGTGATCACCAAATGCACGTGTACAGTGATCCCAGAGATCAATGCTCACTGAACACACAAAAGCTAAATAACATGAGTCTTACATCCATATATACCGTCTTACATAAATTATGACCATTATGGTCAAGTCTTGAGTATAACTTCGCAGCGGAAATCTTCATCGATAACTTGGACCGATGCCATTACCTTAACCCTACAGGCATTCTGACTGGGGAGCGTCCTAGCTCGCATGTTCGTCACCGAAGTATTCTTCTCCATATCATGTTCTTTCATGCCTGGCCAATAAAATAACCAGTGGCAAGCCAATGAATACTTTGAATGTACTCGCAAGCAACCCATGTTTTGGTTCAAGATACAACAATGCATGATATAGGTAAATTTTTGCAGAAAGCTAGTTTTGTGTCAATGACATGTTCAACAACTTGTAAGACATGCATCAGGAGAATTCAATTAACCATGAGGACAGGTTAAAGATATAAACATAAATAGAGTGGGCACCAACCCAACTCAATCATGTCAAGTCCTTTGACTTGACCCAAGTAGTTCTTGCCACACACACTGGTTTCTAAACAAGTGGACGTAGCCCAAGAGCGGTTACCCAATTGTCCTTGACCGTGGACACGGCTATTCGAATAGTTTTACACTCTGCAGAGGTTGCACACTTTACCCACAAGATCCGGGGAACTTCCGTGTCATCCACGACCCGCGGTACCTCAAGTACCCGGGGTAAGCACCCGATCACTATCTTTCCCTAGATGACACTAACATAGAGGCCACTCAATTGGTAGTAACCCCCGTGCCCAATATTTCACATCTTAAAATTGTGGAGCCTCGCTCCCATATTCCTCACATACCACTGGCATGAGGTACCAACGGTGTGTCCGGTGCCCCATAAAAATGTTCTTGGCCGCCCTACCTGGCACGACCCCGTCTCGAGAGAGCGCAACAACAACTCTCCAGTCACTAGTAATGCGGGCTCCAAGCTAGTATCGGCCTAGGTAATCAATAATGCCCTTTCCCATATAAGGGTAGAGTGGTTGCGCATGTAAGGTTGGGATAACGGTCGCGACATAAACCAATCCATTTTAAAAACAACACACACACTTGCCTCGGTACACCACTTCGTCATCAAGTGGTTACCCAACTCATTATCTCCTTCGGGCATAAGTGGCACCCGACAGGGTCTTCGAAAAGCCTTTTGTAAATACTTTGTCTCCATCACCATGCATATTCCCGTGCCATTTGCGTAGCCACTACTATAGCATCCTATCTACTCCCACCGACATAACCCTCATAAGCAGGTAGGGTCATGCACCATGCAAGTATCAACGAGGAAGTAACAGAGGCAACCCATCAAGGTGGTTACCACCTCATCATGATTTCGTTGCAACAACAATATGGTGCTATATGACATGCATAAAAAGGGTTTCATAGAGATGGTCAAAGGGCTGCTTGCCTGGTTCATCAGAGTCTTCAAGTCTTCTGGTCCTTCTCCAAGTACTCCGTCTACTTCGTCAACTAACGTCGAAACAATCATAATAAGCAACACAACAAGGTAGAAAATTAAAGTGCTCTAAAAATATTAATTTGACTTTTCTAGGACATCTCTGGTTATATGAAAAATAACCAGAGTGGTTTCATTGGAATTGGGTCAGTGGATATTTTCTAAACATTTTGATATGATGGAATCAAGGGGTTTATGGATTTGCAAGAAGTGTACAGAAATATATTTTTTTAAAATGAGCAAAGGCACCCATTTAACAAATCATAATTTTAGAAGGATCTAGGTGTTGGTTTCACTGGATTTGGAGTTCAAATGAATTTCCTATGAATTTGCAAAGTTGACAAATATGAAGAAATGGCTCATTATATTGTGTGGCACAGAAAGTATTAATAAAAATGTTCATAAACTAAGTTATGAACTTAGAAGCATCTAGGAATTTGAATCATGGCATTTGGATCAATTTTGAGCTCTCTTTTATTTTCTAAAGTTCATTACAGAAATAGGAAAATAGGGTTTTATGAAATATGTGTGAAGAAAAGTTTCCTGGAAATATGTGCAAACAGCACCATGTGATAGATCGTGAATTTATGAACTACTATAATTTGAATCATCAAATTTGGAGCTCTGTTGAATTATTTATGGATTTTTGAAGTTGACTCGAAAAATAAAAAAGGAAATAAGGCTTTAACCTTATCCTGCGCACGGGGCGACAGATAGACCGTGGGCCGGCCCAGCGGTTCGGCTGCGCGGGCAGAGGTGGTGATGTCGAAGGCGGCTTCGCGGGGGTGCGCCTTCGTGCAGGGGAGGCGGATCCGGCTGAAGCCGTTTCCACTTAAACGGTCGGGCCCAGCCGCTGGGTCGCTGACGCGCGGGGCCCAGCAGCAGGCCGTCTTCAACCTCCCGCGCGCGCTCCGGCTGCGGTGAGGACCGGCGATTGCTGGGGCTACAGAGCATATCCGGCGACGCTCCGCCCACCGGGGGTGCTCAGGAGGCCACGCCGCACCCATCCATGTGCTTCACGCACGCCCGGGAGGGCTGTAGCGGCGATGACCTGGATGGCCACGGAGGAGGCTGTCGGCGAGGTTTGGCACAGCGAGGCAGGCACGGGGAGGAGGAAATGGAGTGTGGGGCGAGTAGGCGGTGGTGGTGAGGGGGCTCTGGAGTGACTAGGGAGAGGAGAGAGGCTCGGGACAGCCCGAATTTAGCACGGGGTCGGCGGCGGTTCCCCGTCCATGGAGGGCGATGGAGGGCACGAGGAGGGAAGTGGGTTAGTCCAGGGGGTGCACGGGAGGGAGAGAGCCAAAGGAGTAGAGACGGGGCTCGGAGGTGGCCTTAAGTAGCCGACCCGTGGCTCACCGTGGACGCGGCGCACGGGTGGTCGCGGCAACGGCTCGAGAGGCCAGGAGGGAGGGCGAGGGGCTGTCTATGGTGTTCGCGGGAGTTGAGTGGGGTGCCAGGAAGGGAGAGGACGAGCGGGACGATTTGCACGCGGCCACAGGAGTTGCCCGAGCATTGGCCGAGTCGGGCGGCTCTGGGCACGCGCCGCAGGAGGTGAGAGAGAGGGAGAGGCGAGGGGGCTGCACGGTGGCGTGTTGCGGACGTCGAGGCACTTCGACTGGCGCGAGGGGGAGGCTCGAGGCGGTCAGGGGACGCGGTGTCAACGCTTGGGTGCTCTGCCACGCGCTCCAGAGCATGCAAACGGCCGGCATCCGTGGCTTTTTGCGCGCACCCGCGCGCCCACTTGTGTCTGGCGTCTACAGGGGGTATGGGCAAAAGCTGAGGAGAGCCTTGGATGCTCTGGAATGTCAAGGAGGGAGAGGGAGAATGCTGCTTCCCAGAGAAGAAAAATGGGGTTCTACCCCCCTTAATCATGGTACTCGGGCAGGGAAAGATGCAGGAGGTAGAGGAGGACCAGATGAGGCTGTGGGAAAAAGTTGAGCTCATGGAGATTAGTGGGAATGGACAAAACATGCATTTTAAATTTCTGCCAGAAGGTGTTTGATGTAGGTTTGGGAAAGCAAGTGGACTTCCCTTGTCATGATGCTTGACAGGGTCAAATGGCCAGAGAAAATAAGAGATCCCACCAAGATTGAGTTCATTTGGGCAAAGTTGCCAATGCAACTTTTGTAAACCATAGAAATCAACAGAAATGGACTTTTCAAGATTAAGTCATGCAAATCTATTCTCCTTGATGCACCACTTAGTGTAGTGTCATTATTTGAGATTCTTAACATGTCCACAAAAGTTGAGATCAAAAGGAGAAAGTTGCCAACGTAAAGTTGTTCAAATTTGGTTCTGGACAGAGAGGGTTTTGGGGCACTTTGATCAACATAACATTCTCTCCAACTTGCGCCATTTGATCTCGATGCATTATTACACCATTTGAGCATGTGCACCAAGTTTTAGAACATTTGGTCATGTTTGGCAATGTAAAGTTGCTCAAACTTCAAAATGGACAGAAATGGTTTTGAGGGGATTTCATGGGGTTATACTATTCTCCATGACATGAGATTTGGCAAGATCATCAAACATGTCATATGTGGCATGCTAGAAGTTTCTTGGAATTTTTGGGGAATATTTCCTTTGTAAATATTTCAAAAGCTTGAAATATCCAGAGAGGGTTTTTGAGGGATTTGACCAATATTTTGAACATGACCATGTGTTTAAACTCTTATATATGGACAATATATGTCCACTGAGTTTCCCTAGTTTTTTCCAAAATAATTTTAACCTATTAAAGACCATTTCTGGACTTAAGAAAAAGCCTTTAAATAAAATAGGAAAATAACTTTTAAAATTATATTTTTGTGGTTTCTGGGTGTCCTATATCTAATAGGAGTCAAATATATTTTTGGAAAGATTTTTACTACCCTTATTTAAGTACTTTCAGTGCAAATCTCAATTCAGGGGTTTTTGGAATACTAATTTTTTGAAAATACTATTTGGCCAAATTATTTTTGTAAGAAATTCTTTTTATGTCCTATACACATGGCATGATCATTGGGAAAGGTTTTTGGATCAATGAGAAGGAGTATAAGAGTTGTAGAATTTATTCGATTTTTAGAGCACTTGCAAACCGCAGTCAAACATTCAATCAAAGCAAAGACAAAACACTCAAAAGTTTTTGTCAAACCACATTTTATCATGATTCATTAGCTTAAGTGCTGTGGCATGAAAATCAGGGTGTGACATGTATAGATTTTCTGTGCTGGTTTGGTTACTTCAAATAATCCATTTGTGTGCTGGTTTGGTTTCTCTTGCTTGGTTTGGTTTGCAAAATGTGAAATAGATCTCCCACTAATGCCTATCATTTTCCTCCATATGCTGGCTTGAGATGGAAAAAATGAAGGACGAGCCGGTACCAGAAGGTGAAGAGCCAAAGTCTGCTACTGAAATTGTTGAAGAAGTGCTCAAGACCGAAGTCAAGGAAAGCACATTCCTCAGGAATGTTGGGATCCAGTCATCTAGGAACAACTCTGGCAAAGCAACTGCTGAAGTGGCTGCTCATGTTCGTGATCTTGAGCAGAAGCTGGAGAGGTCGGAGCTTCAAGCTGAAGTGATGCAAGAAGAATTGGCGGCAATCAAGATGAAGGCGGAAGAAGCTGAAGCTGCACGCGACAAGGAACTTGAGCTGCTGCGCAAGAAGTCTTTGAACCTGTGATCCGAAGCAGTTTGTCATAGTTTGAAGGCTGGGAAGTCATGTCGTAGGAGGTCGTGAACTTATGCAGTTTGTTGCATTGTGCACTTTGCAAGTGAACCTGGGAGCACTTCTGAACCTGGGATCTTGTGAACCTGGGAGCACTTGTGAACCCGGGAGCACTTGTTGTTGAACCAGTGAACTTGTGATGGCTCATTTTGGAACCAGTGAACTTGTGATGGCTCATTTTGGAAGCTATGTGATGTTCTGAAGCTGTGTAGTTATGCATTTTCTGAATTATTTGAGTTTTGTTTGGTTCACAGAATATTATTTGGATTAATTGGGCTCTAAATTGAGTTCGACAGCAAAAAGGCCGAGGCCCAAACAAGAATTTGACTAAAAAGGCTTGGGCCTAAAAAAAGAGTTGACTGTAAAGAAAAGTTGTTAAAAGGCTGCATCCAAGAAAATAAAAAGGCCAAGGCCCAAAACAATAGTGCACTTTAAAAAAATCATGAGAAAAAGGCTCCATTCCCAGAAAATAGAAGGCCAAATTATTGGGCCAGGCCCATGCAGATGAGCAAAACAAAGAGAAAAAAAATTAAATGGACTAAATTATTGGGCTTGCCCCATGTAGACAGCCGAAATGGACCGGGTTGATTCTATTTTACAACCTTTTCATTTGGTCGTAATTCTGCCACGTCAGCTTGCCACGGTGGATCTGACGTGGTGTGGGCGGATTGCTAGTGACCAAAATAATTGGTCGTTAAATCTACGACCTTTTTTAGTCATAAACGTCTACGACTATTCTAGAAGAAAGGTCATTAATTTTAGATTACGACGGCCAGCTTTTGACCATCTGTTTTGGTCACAAAAAGGTCACAAAAGCAAAACTATGACCATTCAGTGACCAATAGTGGTGGTCATAAGTTGACGTATTTCTTGTAGTGTATGCCCGAATCGCTCATGTAGCGACTGGGGGCTGTCAGTATCTTCCATGCTATGTGGGTTATTCTCACAATGAGTGTTTATTCACTTGTCTTTCATGAGAAAGTGGCTGGTATTCGGGATGCCCAGTTCCATGCTCAAAATCAAATCAAAATATAATTATTAAATAAAACTCCCCTAGGACTGTTGTTGGTATGGATGGTACCCGTGGATTCGGCTAGATGTGTAGTGTGATTGATTGGTGGAGGGGGAGTAAAAACTTTACCATTCTGTTTGGGAACCGCCTATAATGTATCTAGCATGGAAGATAATGAAATCTCTTGGTTGTTATGTTGATAATGAAAGCATACCGCTCAAAATTATATTCATCTCTCTTTTAAAAGCTTCGAGCTTTGGCACCTCTACAAATCCCTACTTCCCTCTGCGAAGGGCCTATCTATTTACTTTTATTGTTGAGTCATCATCTTCTCATTAAAAGCACCAGCTGGAGAGCACCACTGTCATTTATATCATTTGTTCTTAACTGATGTTGAGTATGAGTGTGACTGGATCTCTTTTTCCATGAATTATAATGTCTGGTCAGTCCTTGATCTTCAGGGTGCTCTGCATTTATGTTTTGCTGTCTCAGAAAGGGCTAGCAAGATACCATTATTTCATATTATATCATGATTGTTTTGGAAAAAATTGTTGTCATCCGAGATTTATTATTATTGCTCGCTAGTTGATTATGCTATTGATATGAGTAAATGTGAGACCTAAGTGTTATTGTGAATATGGTTAGTTCATAATCTTTGCTGAAAACCTGAATATTGGCTAGACATATTTGCAACAACAAGATCAAACGGAGTTTGTAAAAGTTTTTCTTTGTCACTTTCAGTTTGTCAAGTGAATTACTTGAGGATAAGCAATGGGTTAAGGTTGGGGGACTTCATACATCACCATCGTATCTACTTTTCCAAACTCTTTTGCCCTCGTTTTGGACTCTAATTTGCATGATATGAATGGAACTAACCCGGACTGACGCTGTTTTCAGCAGAATTTCCATGGTGTTATTTTTGTGCAGAAATCAAAGTTCTCGGATTGACTTGAAAATTTAAGGAGAATTTTTGTGGAATATATAAAAAATACTCGTGCAAAAAGATACCAGAGGTGGGACACCCAGAGGCCACAAGCCCTAGGGGCGCGCCGTGCAGGCTTGTGGCCCCCCTGGACCTGCTTCGACCCAAACTCCAACTCTATAAGTACCTATTCGCGGAGAAAAAATCAAGGAGAAGGATTGATCGCGTTTTGCGATACGGAGCCGCCGCCAACTCTTGTTCTTCATCAGGAGGGCTGATCTGGAGTCCGTTCGGGACTCCGGGGGGTGGAATCCATCGCCATCATCATCACCAACCTTCCTTGATCACCAATTTCATGATGTTCACCGCCGGGAGTGAGTAATTCCTTCGTAGGCTTGGTGGACAGTGATGAGTTGGATGAGATTTATCATGTAATCGAGTTGGTTTTGTTAGGGTTTGATCCCTAGTATCCACTATGTTCTGAGATTGATGTTGCTATGACTTTGCTATGCTTAATGCTTGTCACTAGGGCCCGAGTGGCATGATTTCAGATCTGAACCTATTATGTTTTCATGAATATATGTGAGTTCTTGATCCTTTCTTGCAAGTTGTAGACACCTATTATGAGTTATGATCCGCATACCCCAAGGTGACAATAATTGGGATTCTTTCCGGTGATTACCGTAGTTTGAGGAGTTCATGTATTCACTAAGTGCTAATGCTTTGTTCTGGTTCTCTATTAAAAGGAGGCCTTCATATCCCTTAGTTTCCATTAGGACCCCGCTGCCGCGGGAGGGTAGGACAAAAGATGTCATGCAAGTTCTTTTCCATAAGCACGTATGACTATATACAGAATACATGCCTACATTACATTGATGAATTGGATCTAGTTCTGTGCCACCCTAGGTTATAAATGCTACATGATGAATATCATCCATCATAATTATCATTGTCGATCCATTGCCTACGAGCTTTTCACATATTGATCTTTGCTAAGTTACTTTCGTTGCTATTGCTGTTACAATCACTACAAGCTGCTACTGTTACTTTTGCCACTGTTGCCGTTACTTCCATACTACTTTAATACTAAATACTTTGCTGCAGATATTAAGTCATACAGGTGTGGTTGAATTGACAACTCAACTACTAATACTCGCGAATATTCTTTGGCTGCCCTTGTTTCGAATCAATAAGTTTGGGTTGAATACTCTACCCTCGAAAACTGTTGTGATCCCCTATACTTGTGGGTTACCAGAAAGCTATGGAGGAATATGATAGGAAGAACAAGAAGGAGAATACCAAGAACTCCAAGATCCAGATCCAAGGGGTTCCCCTCACATAGAGGAGAAAGTGATTGGTGGAAATATGGATCTAGATCTCCTCTCTCTTTCCCCCCAATACTAGCAAGAATCCATGGAGGGATGGAGAGATAGCAAGCTCGAAGAAGGTCAACAATGGGGGGCAGGCACGAGCTCAAAGGACATGGAGCATAGGGGATGAAGGCTCCCTTAAATAGGCACCCCCTAATCCAACTGTTATGCCCACTGGTCGTGCACAAGCGGTACTACCGCTTAGCACAGCCAAAAACAGCACAACGAGACAGAAAAACACGAATAGTAGATCTACCGGAGAGGTAGTACCACTCGGGCGAGAGGTAGTACCGCTTGATAGGTAGTACCTCTGGGAGAGCAGTACTACCACTTAGAGAGGTACTACCACTCTCTACTACCGCTCGACCAGATTGGGTAACAAAAGTATAAAAATAAGCGAAAGTGGAAGCGGTATTGGTCAATGGAAGTACCGCCTAAGCGGTACTACCACTCGGGGGAGAGATACTACCACTTGAGAGGTACTACCTCTCTACTACCGCTCAAGCTGAAAAACTGCCCAAGCAAAATAGAAGGATGCAAGAAGATCAAAACTGCCATAACTTCTGCAAACGAACTCCGATTTCGATGAACTCAAGCTTGGTAGAAAGCTAACGACAAGAGTGAAAAAATCACGATAGGAAAACTACAGATGTGGCAACATAGATTATGCCTATCATATAGAGATGTGAAACCTTGATAACCCACAAGTATAGGGGATCACAACAGTTTTCAAGGGTAGAGTATTCAACCCAAATTTATTGATTCGACACAAGGGGAGCCAAAGAATTTTTGCAAGTATTAGCAGCTGAGTTGTCAAATCAACCACACTTGGAGATTAATTATCTGCAGCAAAGTGATCAGTAGCAAAGTAGTATGATAGTTTTGATAGCAGTAGCAACAACAATAGTAATGGTAACAGTGATAGCAATGATTTGTTGCAAGTGTAACAGTAACGATAGCAGTAGTAACATAGCAAAAACAATATAAGAGAAATTCGTAGGCATTGGATCGGTGAATTCGTTGGATGATATTCATCATATAAGAGGAATAACCTAGGGCGATATGGCACTAGCTCCAGTTCATAAATATAATGTAGGCATCTATTCCGTAAATAGTCATACGTGCTTATGGAAAGAACTTGCATGACATCTTTTGTCCTACCCTCCCGTGGCAGCGGGGTCCTATTTGAAACTAAGGGGTATTAAGGCCTCCTTTTAATAGAGAACCGAAACAAAACATTAAGACATAGTGAATACATGAACTCCTCAAACTACGGTCATCACCGGAAAGTATCCCAACTACTGTCACTCCAGGGTTTACGGATCATAACACATAATAGGTGAATATAACTTGGAAGATCGGATCTAGAACATAGATATAATGGTGATAACATAAATGGTTCAGATCTGAAATGATGGCACCCGGGCCCAAAGTGACAAGCATTAAGCATGGCAAAGTCATATCAATATCAATCTCAGAACATAGTGGATACTACGGATCAATTCCTAACAAAACTAACTCGATTACATGATGAATCTCATCCAACTCCTCACCAACCAACGAGCCTACGAAGGAATTACTCACTCCCGGTGGGGAGGATCATGGAATTGGCGATGGAGAAGGGTAGGTGATAACGAAGATCGAAGATCCCCCTCTCTGGAGCCCCAAACGGACTCCAGATGTGTCATCTCGATGAAGAACAGAAGGTGGCGGCGGCTCCGTCTCGTGAAACGCGATAATTCTGCCTCCTTGATTTTTTCTCTGAAAATGTGATCTTATAGTATCAGGGTTGAGGCCTGCGGGCCCACCAGGTGGGGACAACCCACCTGGGCGCGCCTGGAGGAGGGCGCCCTGGTGGGTTGAGCCCACCTAGGTGCCCCCTCCGGTGGTTCTTGGCTCCAGAAATTATCTTTTATTGTATAAAAAATAATCGCAATGTTTCATTCCAATCCGAGAACTTTTATTTCTGCACAAAAACAACACCATGGTAGTTTTGCTGAAAACAGCGTCAGTCCGGGTTAGTTTCATTCAAATCATGCAAATTAGAGCCCAAAACAAGAGGAAAGGCGTTAGGAGAAGTAGATACGAGGGAGACGTATCAAACCTCTAGTAGTGAAGAACCAACATAAACTCCAACACTGAAAATATCATAGAAGATGATGAAATCCATTTTCGATGAACTTGAGCTTGTCATGAAAATGACCATAAGCTCTAAAACTCACAAAGAGAAACACCAAAAAAGAACCAAGAAAGTTGATGCTGGGATGCAATGGTTTGAGCTCTCTACGAACAATATGATCAAGCTACTCAATAGAGAGCCCCCATTGATAGTACGACAATCGATCCTATAACCCGGTCACCCAACTACCACCAAGAGACCAGTGAAATAGAAAACCTATCAAGGGCAAACCTTTGACTTGCACAAAGTCCACTTGAGCTAGATGATGATGATCTTGACTTCCTCAAGTTGGACCACCTTTCTTGCTTGTGTTGGCTCGATGAAGACTAGTTGATTCCTCCCCCATACTCCATTATGGGTGAGATAAGTGTTTGGAGTTGATTCATAGGAAGGCAACAAGATCTTGGAGTGGCATACGACGTGTTTCCTTAGGATAGAGATGCACTACCTTGGACCTTGGAAGAATGGGCTGAGCACTTGGATTGTCATGTTTAATTAAAGCTTAGTAGCTTGTATGCTCTACTCATGGATTTTTACATAGGGATAGCCATACATATGATTTTTGGGGATCGTAGACATGTATAATTTTGTTAGACCTCCTCTTGGGAGTCATGAGGACATGAATAGCATGTGTGATGATTGGAGTTGACCTATATGGGATGATTCTTTCGGTAATGTGATGTGATTTCTTTGGAAGACTAGATAGGACAGTTGGCGTCTCAGAATCTGTGCTCAAGGATAAGATGATAAACGTTCACTCGCACCCTAGAGTCCTCGAAACCCTTAAGCGCCACCAAGCCATAACATGGTCGGATCCTGACCTTGGGCTTTTGCTTTAGATCGATAAGACCTTGGCCAATACTCAACTGTGACCACCACCAATGCCTCAGCCCACTTTACGTACCCCATATACTTCATAAAGTACTTGGGCAAGTTAGTTATCATCTTTATTTGAGGACATGCATGTCCACCTGAAGACGGAAGAAGAGTTGTTCAACTGGTTAGGGAACATCTGAAGACCGTCATGTCAAGGAGGAAGAACTATACCAACCACTATCGTCAAGAATTGAACATCCTCGTCGAAGACCGCGCGTATCTGCAAACCACTCCTACTAAAGAAACTGAGCATTTCCATGTCAAAAGGAAGCTCACACCAAGATTTACTGTCCCCCTTCGAGATCACTTCAAGACGAAAAGTAGTCAACTACCAGCTGGAGTCACCACCTGAGTTACCCACTATGCACAACGTTTTTCCACACAACACAACCTCAGGAGTGTCTCCAACTTCCTAACTAGCCCGACCTCTACAAGGACATCGATCACCGAGCCATCGACCTCCAGCCCAATATGACCTACGCGAGAGACCCCAATTGCAATCTTGATCAAGCAGGACGACAAACACGAAGCCACGCCATCGAGTACTTCAAGGTTCAATGGAGCACCAAACGGAAGCAGAAGCAGTATCAGGACGTGAAGACTGCCCCAAATCCAAGTTTCTATATCCCTTTCCGCGCCTAGTCTGGGAATCTCGGGGACGAGATTCTTGTAAGGGGGTAGGTCTGTCACGCCCTGATTTTCATGCCACAGCACTTAAGCTAATGAATCATGATAGAATGTGGTTTGCCAAAAACTTTTGAGTGTTTTGTCTTTGCTTTGATTGAATGTTTGACTGATGTTTGCAAGTGCTCTAAAAATCAAATAAATTCTACAACTCTTATACTCCTTCTCCTTGATCCAAAAACCTTTCCCAATGATCATGCCATGTGTATAGGACATAAAAATAATTTCTTACAAAAATAATTTGGCCAAATAGTATTTTCAAAAAATTAGTTTTCCAAAAACTCCTGAATTGAGATTTGCACTGCAAGTACTTAATTAATGGCAGTAAAAATCTTTCCAAAAATATATTTGACTCCTATTAGATATAGGACACCCAGAAACCACAAAAATATAATTTTAAAAGTTATTTTCCTATTTGATTTAAAGGCTTTTTCTTATGTCCGGAAATGGTCTTTAATAGGTTAAAATTATTTTAATGCTTTAAAAATATTTGGGAAAAACCTAGGGAAACTCAGTGGACATATATTGTCCATATATAAGAGTTTCAACACATGGTCGTGTTCAAAATATTGGTCAAATCCCTCAAAAACCCTTTCTGGATATTTCATGCTTTTGAAATATTTACATAGGAAATATTCCCCAAAAATTACAAGAAAATTCTAGCATGCCACATATGACATGTTTGATGATCTTGCCAAGTCTCATGTCATGGAGAATAGTATAACCCCATGAAATCCCCTCAAAACCATTTCTGTCCATTTTGAAGTTTGAGCAACTTCACATTGCCAAACATGTCCAAATGTTCTAAACCTTGGTGCACATGCTCAGATGGTGTAATAATGCATCTATATCAAATGGCACAAGTTGGAGAGAATATTATGTTGATCAAAGTGCCCCAAAACCCTCTTTGTCCAGCACCAAATTTGAACAACTTTACATTGGCAACTTTCTCCTTTTGATCTCAACTTTTGTGGACATGTTAAGAACCTCAAATAATGACACTACACTAAGTGGTGCATCAAGGAGAATAGATTTGCATGACTAAATCTTGAAAAGTCCATTTCTGTTTATTTCTAGGGTTTACAAAAGTTGCATTGGCAAGTTTGCCCAAATGAACTCAATCTTGGTGGAACCTCTTATTTTCTATGGCCATTTGACCCTGTCGAGCCTCATGACAAGGGAAGTCCATTTCCTTTCCCAAAACTACATCAAACACCTTCTGGCAGAAATTTAAAATGCATGTTTTATCCATTTCCACTAATCTCCATGAGCTCAACTTTTTCCCACAACGTCATCTGGTCCTCCTCTACCTCCTGCATCTTTCCCTGCCCGAGGAGCCATGATTAAGGGGGGAAGAACCCCATTTTTCTTCTCTGGGCAGCAGCATTCTCCCTCTCTCTCAGCCACTCTCTCCCTCCGTGACATTCCAGAGCACCCAAGGCTCTCATCAGCTTTTGCCCATACCCCCTGCAGACGCCAGACATAAGTCGGCGCGCGGGTGCGCGCAAAAAGCCGCGGATGCCGGCTGTTTGCATGCTCTGGAGCGCGTGGCAGAGCACCCGAGCGTTGACACCGCATCCCCCGACCGCCTCGAGCCTCCCCCTCGCGCCAGTCGAGGTCCCTCGATGTCCGCAACACGCCACCGTGCAGGCCCCCTCGTCTCTCCCTCTCTCTCACCTCCTGCGGCATGTGCCCAGAGCAGCCCGGCTCGGCCAATGCTCGCGCAATTCCTGTGGCCGCGTGCAGCTCGTCCCACTCCTCCTCTCTCTTCTTGGCGCCCCACTCAACTCCCGCGAACGCCGTAGACAGCCCCTCGCCCTCTCTCCTGGCCTCTCGAGCCGTTGCCGCGGCCACCCGTGCGCCGCGTCCACGGTGAGCCATGGGTCGGCTACCTAAGGCCACCTCCGAGCCCCCTCTCTACTCCTTTGGCTCTCTCTCCCTCCCGTGCACCCCCTAGACCGACCCACTTCACTCCTCGTGCCCTCCATCACCCTCCATGGACGGGGAACCACCACCGGCCCCGTGCTAAATTCGGGCTGTCCCGAGCCTCTCTCCTCTCCGTAGCCACTCCAGAGCCCCCTCACCACCACCGCCGACTCACCCCACATTCCATTTCCTCCTCCCCATGCCTGCCTTGCTGTGCCAAACCTCGCCGACAGCCTCCTCCGCGGCCATCCAGGCCATCGCCGCTACAGCCCTCCCCGGCGTGCGTGAAGCACATGGATGGGTGCGGCGTGGCCTCCTGAGCACGCCGGTGTGCGGAGCGTCGCCGGAGATGCTCTGTAGCCCCGGTAATCGCCGGCGGGAGCCGGTCCTCCCCGCGGCCGGAGCGCGTGCGGGAGATTGAAGACGGCCTGCTGCTGGGCCTGCGCGTCAGCGACCCAGCGGGCGGGCCCGACCGTTTAACTAGAAACGGCTTCGGCCGGATCCGCCTCCCCTGCACGAAGGCACACCCCCACGAATCCGCCTTCGACATCACCACCTCTGCCCGTGCAGCCGAGCCGCTCGGCCGGTGCTGTTTGCACATTTTTCCAGGAAACTTTTCTTCACACATATTTCGTAAAACCCTATTTTCCTATTTTTGTGATGAACTTTAGAAAATCACAGAGAGCTCAAAATTGATCCAAATTCCATGATTCAAATTCCTAGATGTTTCTAAGTCCATAACTTAGTTTATGAACATTTTTATTAATACTTTTTGTGCCACACAATATAATGAGCCATTTCTTCATATTTGTCAACTTTGCAAATTCATAGGAAATTCATTTGAACTCCAAATCCAGTGAAACCAACACCTAGATCCTTCTAAAATTATGATTTGTTAAATGGTTGCCTTTGCTCATTTTTCAAAAATATATTTCTGTACACTTCTGGCAAATCCATAAACCCCTTGATTCCATCATGTCAAAATGTTTAGAAAATATCCACTGACCCAATTCCAATGAAACCACTCTGGTTATTTTTCATATAACCAGAGATGTCCTAGAAAACTCAAATTAATATTTTTAGAGCACTTTTATTTTCTGCCTTGTTGTGTTGCTTATTATGATTGTTTCGACGTTAGTTGACGAAGTAGACGGAGTACTTGGAGAAGGACCAGAAGACTTGAAGACTCTGATGAACCAGGCAAGCAGCCCTTTGACCATGTCTATGAAACACTTTTTATGCATGTCATATAGCACCATATTGTTGTTGCAACGGAATCATGATGAGGTGGTAACCACCTTGATGGGTTGCCTCTGTTACTTCCTCGTTGATACTTGCATGGTGCATGACCCTACCTCCTTATGAGGGTTATGGCGGTGGGAGTAGATAGGATGCTATAGTAGTGGCTACGCAAATGGGACGGGAATATGCATGGTGATGGAGTTGGAGAAGGTGGGTTAATGATGACACTTAATTGGGATTGAGTTGGAGGTACCTTCTCAATGTTTAACAACCACCATGATAGTTAAATAAAATTTATTCCTTTGTAGTAGGGAAAAATTGGCTTTTCGCATAAACTTTAACCATAGAGCTTTCCACCAGCCATATATGCATGTAGTATAGCATTATTAATGTTCATTACTCTCTATGTGTTACTTTGCCAGCATATTCTATGTGCTGACCCGTTTTCGGGCTGCAATGTTTCATGTTGCAGACTTTTCAGACAACGAGTAAGGTGCTTTAGGTCGTGGTCTTATACTCAGTGATGCCGCTGGAGTTGATGGACTCACTTATCTTCCAAGTCTTCCACTGTTATCGTATTAGATGGCCTTAAGCCATGTTTATCATACTTAATCTCTTTGGAGATATTCGATGTAATAAGTGTGTGATTGCTACTCTGTTATAAATCCTCCATTTGTACTGTGCGTGTCAGCATTACTGATCCAGGGATGACACTGGTGCACAGCAGCACAGACCATTTGAGGTCTGGTCGCTACATAGTGATCGGGTGCTTACCCCGGGTACTTGAGGTACCGCGGGTCGTGGAGGACACGGAAGTTCCCCGGATCTTGTGGGTAAAGTGTGCAACCTCTGCAGAGTGTAAAACTATTCGAATAGCCGTGTACATGGTCAAGGACAGTTGGGTAGCCGCTCTTGGGCTACGTCTCTTTTACAAACCAGTGTGTGTGGGAAGAACTACTTGGGTCAAGTCAAAGGACTTGACATGATTGAGTTGGGTTGGTGCCCACTCTATTTATGTTGATATTTGTAACATGTCCTCATGGTTAATTGAATTCTCCTGATGCATGTCTTACAAGTTGTTGAACATGTCATTGCACTCATGACTAGCTTTCTGCAAAAATTTACCTATATCATGCATTGTTGTATCTTGAACCGAAACATGGGTTGCTTGCGAGTACATTCAAAGTACTCATTGGCTTGCCACTGGTTATTTTATTGGCCAGGCATGAAAGAACATGATATGGAGAAGAATACTTCGGTGACGAACATGCGAGCTAGGACGCTCCCCAGTCAGAATGCCTGTAGGGTTAAGGCAGATGGCATGGGTCCAAGTTATCGACGAAGATTTCCGCTGCGAAGTTATACTCAAGACTTGACCATAACGGTCATAATTTATGTAAGACGGTATGTATGGATGTAAGACTCTTGTTATTCAGCTTCTGTGTGTTCAGTGAGCATTGATCTCTGGGATCACTGTACACGTGCATTCGGTGATCACGACCTATGAGTCAGGGTCCCCACAGTACATTATTTTACTCAAACTCAAACAGAAGAAGATGATGACTAGTAACTTGACAACATTATTTGACTAGTAACTTATGTGACCTGGAGACATGCAATTGGAACAATATGATCGCTTCATTAAGCCTAGAATGGTGGTTCTATATAAGATGGCTTCCCGAGTGAGCCGATCATCAAACTAACATTCAGATCAAATTTCATCATATCATAAAAAATGCAACAAATAGCTACAGCAAGTTCTGATATCTTTGTTGAACTATCAAACATCATCAAAGCATGGAACATAGCGTGTGTTCTTGACTGGCTCTGAATCAAACAGCATCAAATCATCAAAGCTTCAAACGACATCAAAGCTGGACGTGAATCAAACAGGGCATGGACAAAGCATGGAGTGACTTACTATAGCAGTCTTGACTGGCTCCGAAAACCCGTGCTTCTTGCTGTTGTGGGTGGCCTTAAACAAGTCAATCGCAGACAGCTCCTCACCCTTACGCTCTTCTTTCTGAAATGTTTTTCAACAAAAATCAAAATGTTATTCAGAAAGAATCAGAAATGTTATTCAACGAGGATCAAACGGTAAGGTCTCTAGAGGAAAGTTCCCACACTGGCAAAAATGTGTGCTGTGTAGTGCCTGGAACCAGTTCTCTGATTGTACACGACTTTTTCTCGATTCATCTTGTTCGACACACAGGTTTCCTACAAAAAAGCATACTGTCAGCATGATCTAGAACTAGCATATCATGTGCAGAACATAAAGCATCAAACAAAGCAGAGACAAACCTTGTGTCTTGGGGTAGACCACATCTCCACCAGAGCTTGCCATTCACCATACGTCAGATCTGGTACCGGGGACTTAATGCTGACTTTGTTTGCGGCTACAGTTTCAAAATACTTCTTCTTGATCTGATGGCGTCTGTTCTTTGAATTTTTCTGCATAATATCTTTGCACGCGGTGTTGATGGTCTCCGAGTCCGTGTTCATCTCAAAATTTTCCTACCAAGACAGCAAACAAGGTAGGAACAATATTAGTGATCATGCATAGGTGTAACAGAAAATAGATAGCACATTAACTATGAAACAAGTAGCTTACAACAACTTTCCCAATGTAGTTCTCTAATAGACTAGCATTTTTTGTATAGCTTGAAGTGAGGAAGAACCGGAAGATGGCTTCTTGCAACGAGTCCACACTCAGAAGCAAGCTTTGCTGCCTGCAGAGGCTTCTCTGGACGCTTCATCCCTGGGGCAATTTGGATAGGCACCTTGCTACCAAGCGACTTGGTGATTCTCTCTAGCCCTTTGCCCTTTCTAAGTCTAGTCTTGGTAGTCATTGCATCTGAAAATGAAATTGAACTCATAAATTAGAATAGAAATCGACAAATGCAGGAATCGACAAAAGCATACATGATCATTCCATTTGGAAAATGCACTAGTAAAAGATAGCATTGCAAAGGTCAACTTGCCTGATTGAAGCACAAGCTGTTGTTCTTCTTCATTGATGACAGCATTCCTGTCAATAGAAGGTGCAACAGGGCTGAGGTCTGTGTGGGCAGTGCTTGCTTCATCAATGCAGATAGTTCCTCCTTCATCTAGGCAGACAGTGCCACTTCCATCCATGCTGAGAGTGGTTCCTTCATCCATGGGCGGCAACTCATCACCCATTTGCACCGAGGTCTCAGAGTCCATGCGCAGTAGACTTTCCTGATGGTCCGTCGCAGTCGCCATCTTTGCTTTCTGCCTTGTGACTCTATCATGGGCAGGTTCATCAGGTTCCAGGATCCTCTTTTTTTTCCTGGAGCTGGGGCCATCACCCTTCCTGGAGGCATTGCAGCAGATGTTTCTGAGCTCTTCTTCTTCTTGCTGACTGTCTTCTTAACACTAGGCCTCTTCGTCCTAGATTCCTTCAGTGCCGCGTATAAACAGCATGGAAAAAAGCATTAGATCACAAGAGAAATATGTGAGCACAAGAAAACACATAGCATAAAAGAACCCCAACCCTCCAAGCAAGACAGAGTTTGCACCTTAACAGTCTTGTTCACTACAACATCATCCACTTCCTCTCCAACAATAACTTCATCATCCTTAGGATTGTACTCTGGGTCATCATTGATAACTCCACTACCTTCTTGAACATCATAACTTCTACCTTCTTGTACACCATTTGTTTTCCTAATCATCGACGCTATTGCACCGATGCCAAGGGACTGGAACATCCGATTTTTCCTCATGATATTTCTAGCCCTAACCTTCTCGTACTCGGTGAGAGGCTCTTCTTTGCATGATAAAGGAAACGTAACTATTAGGTGAATGTTTGGAATGCATGGACAGATAGCCAAACATGTCTTATGATATTTTATTATCATATAATCCTAGTTATTCAGGTAAGGAAGACTAACAGCACACAGGCACAATTAAGAGAGCTTATTCAGATTGTAGCAATACATTTCACTTAGCATATTAAGACACAGATTTTATGAAACTGACAGTATAACAAGAAGGAGCAAGTTGCATACCAACGGTTGGCCTCATGTTTGACCTTGTCCTCCTTGCCATGGATGATCTTGAGGTGGTGCTTGCAAAATAGAATAAATAACAATCAGATACAACAGGGATAAAGTAAAATGATGCACTTGTATCAATAAAGGAAAGCATTTGGACCATCATGCACATACAGTGATGTAGTGTTATTAATTAAGCAAACATGTAAGTGCACTAAACAAGCATCCATGTACACTGGAAATATATGTACACTAAACAAGCAAGCAAGCAATGTGCTACTGATAGAAACAAGCAAGCACTGAAGGAAATTGAAGAGAAGCAAGCAAGTACTATTGATACAAACCCTAATTAATAAGCAAGCAAGTAGCTTCTTCTCCATGTGCTACTGATACAAGCAAGTACTGCTGATGGAAACCCTAATTAAGCATGTATGCCAGCAAGCAACATGTATGTTAGCAAGCAAGCAACATGAACTAGTTAATTGGTGTCATGTACACATGCTTAGAAGTCTGACAGCAAGCTAGACGAGTAGATCATGAGGACCTTCAAAACAACTAGATGTTGCCACTGGTAAAGCATGAAACAACAGTACTTGCAGAAGTACAAAAGCAGATGAAAAAATTATTCTCAACTAATATTATGCTGCCTCTACACACCAAAAATGGCTACAAACTAGAAGACACACAAGTTAAGACATTTCGACAATTAGAATCAACTATGTATATTACAGCACCCAAAATTATCTAGCACCAATCTAGTATATATTAAAACTAGTCATACAGCCTTAACACACCAGGAATTCCAATACCACAATAAGTACTAAGCATTCTCTTGTTCACTTGAAAGAAGAACACAAGCTTCATGCGCATATCACAAAAGAAGAACACTGCTACAAACCCCAGTAGTGGTACTGATAGCAAAGTGCTACAAGCAATCAAGTACATGTTGATACAAACCCTAGTAGCAAGCAAGCAAAGTGCATAAGTGACACAGCGCCCCGCTCACAAGAGCGGGTAAACACGCCACGAACCAGACCAACGCACAAGCACAATATAACCAAACGCACAGCAAACCCACCCATAACCTCAAAACAACAGGAATGGGCAGCATGAGAGGCCCTGAGGGGCACCTTCTCCAAGTGCTACTGATACAAGCTAAGTAATTAAATCATACACAAGCAACATGAACCAGAGAGAGGTCTTCCTCTAACCTCATTCACTTCCTCATCCATCCCCATCCCCTAAAATCAACATGAACCCTAAACCATGAGGGGCATCAAACAAACCACCAGGAGCTCCTAGATGAACATGAACAAGAACCACCAGGAGCTCGTAGATCGACCGAATCCTAACCCTAGATCAACCAGGAGGGGGATCTACCGAACCCTAGAAGATCGAGGGGAGATGGGAGAGGAGAGGGGTACCTGCCGTCGTCGATCGTTGATGATGTGGATGATGTAGCTGAAGGAAATATGCCCTAGAGGCAATAATAAAGTATTATATATTTCCTTATATCATGATAAATGTTTATTATTCATGCTAGAATTGTATTAACCGGAAACATAATACATGTGTGAATACATAGACAAACAGAGTGTCACTAGTATGCCTCTACTTGACTAGCTCGTTAATCAAAGATGGTTATGTTTCCTAGGCATAGACATGAGTTGTCATTTGATTAACGGGATCACCTCATTAGGAGAATGACGTGATTGACTTGACCCATTCCGTTAGCTTAGCACCCGATTGTTTAGTATATTGCTATTGCTTTCTTCATGACTTATACATGTTCCTATGACTATGAGATTATGCAACTTCCGTTTACCGGAGGAACACTTTGTGTGCTACCAAACGTCACAACGTAACTGGGTGATTATAAAGGTGCTCTACAGGTGTCTCCAAAGGTACTTGTTGGGTTGGCGTATTTCGAGATTCGGATTTGTCACTCCGATTGTCGGAGAGGTATCTCTGGGCCCACTCGGTAATGCACATCACTATAAGCCTTGCAAGAATTGTGACTAATGAGTTAGTTGCGGGATGATGTATTACGGAACGAGTAAAGAGACTTGCCGGTAACGAGATTGAACTAGGTATCGAGATACCGACGATCGAATCTCGGGCAAGTAACATACCGATGACAAAGGGAACAACGTATGTTGTTATGCGGTCTGACCGATAAAGATCTTTGTAGAATATGTGGCAGCCAATATGGGCATCCAGGTCCCGCTATTGGTTATTGACCGGAGAGGTGTCTCGGTCATGTCTACATAGTTCTCGAACCCAAAGGGTCCGCACGCTTAAAGTTACGATGACAGTTATATTATGAGTTTATATGTTTTGATGTACCGAAGGTTGTTCGGAGTCCCGGATGTGATCACGGACATGACGAGGAGTCTCGAAATGGTCGAGACATAAAGATTGATATATTGGACGACTATATTCGGACACCGGAAGTGTTTCGGAGAAGTTTCGGATTAAACCGGAGTGCCGGAGGGTTACCGGAACCCCCCGGGGAAGTATTGGGCCTTAGTGGGCCTTGAGGGAGAGAGAGGGCAGCAGCCAGGAGGTGGCGCGCCCCCTCCCAAGGGGAGTCCTAGTTGGACTAGGAGAGGGGGGCGCAGCCCCCTTTCCCTCTCCCTCCCTCTCCCTCTCTTTCCTTCCCCCCTTCTTTTCCTAGTAGGACTAGGAAAGGGGAGTCCTACTCCTACTAGGAGGAGGACTCCCCCTCTCTCCTTGGCGCGCCTAGGGCAGCCGGCCTCCCCCTTGCTCCTTTATATACGTGGGCAGGGGGGCACCTAAGGACACACTTGATATAAGATATTTTAGCCGTGTGCGGTTCCCCCCTCCACCATATTACACCTCGATAATACCGTCGCGGAGCTTAGGCGAAGCCCTGCGTCGGTGGAACATCATCATCGTCACCACGCCGTCGTGCTGACGAAACTCTCCCTCAACACTCGGCTGGATCGGAGTTCGAGGGACGTCATCGAGCTGAACGTGTGTAGAACTTGGAGGTGCCGTACGTTCGGTACTTGATCGGTCGGATCGTGAAGACGTACGACTACATCAACCGCGTTGTGATAACGCTTCCGCTGTCGGTCTACGAGGGTACGTGGACAACACTCTCCCCTCTCGTTGCTATGCATCACCATGATCTTGCGTGTGCGTAGGAATTTTTTTGAAATTACTACGTTCCCCAACAGTGGCATCCGAGCCTGGTTTTATGCGTTGATGCTATGCACGAGTAGAACACAAGTGAGTTGTGGGCGATATAAGTCATACTGCTTACCAGCATGTCATACTTTGGTTCAGCGGTATTGTGAGATGAAGCGGCCCGGACCGACATTACGCGTACGCTTACGCGAGACTGGTTTCACCGTTGCGAGCACTCGTTGCTTAAAGGTGACCGGCGGGTGTCTGTCTCTCTCACTTTAGTTGAACCGAGTGTGGCTACGCCCGGTCCTTGCGAAGGTTAAAACAGCACCAACTTGACAAACTATCGTTGTGGTTTTGATGCGTAGGTAAGAACGGTTCTTGCTAAGCCCGTAGCAGCCACGTAAAACATGCAACAACAAAGTAGAGGACGTCTAACTTGTTTTTGCAGGGCATGTTGTGATGTGATATGGTCAAGACATGATGTGATATAATGTGTTGTATGAGATGAACATGTTTTGTAACCGAGTTATCGGCAACTGGCAGGAGCCATATGGTTGTCGCTTTATTCGATGAGATGCAATCGCCATGTAATAGTTTTACTTTATCACTAAGCGGTAGCGATAGTCATAAAAGCAATAAGTTGGCGAGACGACAGCGATACTACGATGGAGATCAAGGTGTCGAGCCGGTGACGATGGTGATCATGACAGTGCTTTGGAGATGGAGATCACGAGCACGGTGCTTCGGAGATGGAAATCACAAGCACAAGATGATGATGGCCATATCATATCACTTATATTGATTGCATGTGATGTTAACCCTTTATGCATCTTATCTTGCTTTGATTGACGGTAGCATTATAAGATGATCTCTCACTAAAATTTCAAGATAAAAGTGTTCTCCCTGAGTATGCACCGTTGCGAAAGTTCTTCGTGCTGAGACACCACGTGTTAATCGGGTGTGATAGGCTCTACGTTCAAATACAACGGGTGCAAAACAGTTGCACACGCGGAATACTCAGGTTAAACTTGACGAGCCTAGCATATACAGATATGGCCTCGGAACACAGAGACCGAAAGGTCGAGCGTGAATCATATAGTAGATATGATCAACATAGTGATGTTCACCATTGAAACTACTCCATCTCACGTGTTAATCGGACATGGTTTAGTTGCTTTGGATCACGTAATCACTTAGATGATTAGAGGGATGTCTATCTAAGTGGGAGTTCTTAAGTAATATGATTAATTGAACTTAAATTTATCATGAACTTAGTACCTGATAGTATCTTGCTTGTCTATGTTAATTGTAGATAAATGGCCCGTGCTGTTGTTCCGTTGAATTTTAATGCGTTCCTTGAGAAAGCTAAGTTGAAAGATGATGGTAGCAATTACACGGACTGGGTCCGTAACTTGAGGATTATCCTCATTGCTGCACAGAAGAATTACGTCCTGGAAGCACCGCTAGGTGCCAGGCCTCCTGCAAGAGCTACGCCAGAAGTTATGAACGTCTGGCAGAGCAAAGCTGATGACTACTCAATAGTTCAGTGTGCCATGCTTTACGGCTTAGAACCGGGACTTCAACGACGTTTTGAACGTCATGGAGCATATGAGATGTTCCAGGAGTTGAAGTTAATATTTCAAGCAAATGCCCGGATTGAGAGATATGAAGTCTCCAATAAGTTCTATAGCTGCAAGATGGAAGAGAATAGTTCTGTCAGTGAGCATATACTCAGAATGTCTGGGTATAATAATCACTTGATTCAACTGGGAGTTCAACTTCCGGATGATTGCGTCATTGACATAATTCTTCAATCACTGCCACCAAGCTACAAGAGCTTCGTGATGAACTATAACATGCAAGGGATGGATAAGACAATTCCCGAGCTCTTCGCAATGCTAAAGGCAGCGGAGGTAGAAATCAAAAAGGAGCATCAAGTGTTGATGGTCAGTAAAACCACTAGTTTCAAGAAAAAGGGCAAAGGGAAGAAGAAAGGGAACTTCAAGAAGAACAGCAAGCAAGTTGCTGTTCAGGAGAAGAAACCCATTCTGGACCTAAGCCTGAAACTGAGTGCTTCTACTGTAAGCAGACTGGTCACTGGAAGCGGAACTGCCCCAAGTATTTGGCGGATAAGAAGGATGGCAAGGTTAACAAAGGTATATGTGATATACATGTTATTGATGTGTACCTTACTAATACTCGCAGTAGCACCTGGGTATTTGATACTGGTTCTGTTGCTAATATTTGCAACTCGAAACAGGGGCTACGGATTAAGCGAAGATTGGCTAAGGACGAGGTGACGATGCGCGTGGGAAATGGTTCCAAAGTCGATGTGATCGCCGTCGGCACGCTACCTCTACATCTACCTTCGGGATTAGTTTTAGACCTAAAAAATTGTTATTTGGTGCCAGCGTTGAGCATGAACATTATATCTGGATCTTGTTTAATGCGAGACGGTTATTCATTTAAATCAGAGAATAATGGTTGTTCTATTTATATGAATAATATCTTTTATGGTCATGCACCCTTGAAGAGTGGTCTATTTTTAATGAATCTCGATAGTAGTGATACACATATTCATAATGTCGAAGCCAAAAGATGCAGAGTTAATAATGATAGTGCAACTTATTTGTGGCACTGCCGTTTAGGTCATATCGCTGTAAAGCGCATGAAGAAACTCCATACTGATGGAATTTTGGAATCACTTGATTTTGAATCACTTGGTACTTGCGAACCGTGCCTCATGGGCAAGATGACCAAAACACCGTTCTCCGGAACTATGGAGAGAGCAACAGATTTGTTGGAAATCATACATACAGATGTATGTGGTCCGATGAATATTGAGGCTCGAGGCGGATATCGTTATTTTCTCACCTTCACAGATGATTTGAGCAGATATGGGTATATCTACTTAATGAAACATAAGTCTGAAACATTTGAAAAGTTCAAAGAATTTCAGAGTGAAGTTGAAAATCATCGTAACAAGAAAATAAAATTCCTGCGATCTGATCGTGGAGGAGAATATTTGAGTTACGAGTTTGGTCTACATTTGAAACAATGCAGAATAGTTTCGCAACTCACGCCACCCGGAACACCACAGCGTAATGGTGTGTCCGAACGTTGTAATCGTACTTTATTAGATATGGTGCGATCTATGATGTCTCTTACTGATTTACCGCTATTGTTTTGGGGATATGATTTAGAGACGGCTGCATTCACTCTAAATAGGACACCATCGAAATCCGTTGAGACGACGCCTTATGAACTATGGTTTGGCAAGAAACCAAAGTTCTCATATCTTAAAGTTTGGGATTGCGATGCTTATGTGAAGAAACTTCAACCTGATAAGCTCGAACCTAAATCAGAGAAATGTGTCTTCATAGGATACCCAAAAGAAACTGCTGGGTATACCTTCTATCACAGATCCGAAGGGAAGATATTCGTTGCTAGGAATGGATCCTTTCTAGAGAAGGAGTTTCTCTCGAAAGATGTGAGTGGGAGGAAAGTAGAACTTGATGAGGTAACTGTACCTGCTCCCTTAATAGAAAGTAGATCATCGCAGAAATCAATTTCTGCGACACCTACACCAAGTAGTGAGGAAGTTAATGATAATGATCATGAAACTTCAGATCAAGTTATTACTGAACCTCGTAGGTCAACTAGATCAAGATCCGCACCAGAGTGGTACGGTAATCCTGTTCTGGAGGTCATGTTACTAGACCATGACGAACCTACAAACTATGAAGAAGCGATGGTGAGCCCAGATTCCGCAAAATGGCTTGAAGCCATGAAATCGGAGATGGGATCCATGTATGAGAACAAAGTATGGACTTTGGTTGACTTGCCCGATGGTCGGCAAGCCATTGAAAATAAATGGATCTTTAAGAAGAAGACCGACGCTCATGGTAAAGTTACTGTCTATAAAGCTCGACTGGTTGCGAAAGGTTTTCGACAAGTTCAAGGGATTGACTACGAGGAGACCTTCTCACCCGTAGCGATGCTTAAGTCTGTCCGAATCATGTTAGCAATTGCCGCATTTTATGATTATGAAATTTGGCAAATGGATGTCAAAACTGCATTCCTGAATGGATTTCTGGAAGAAGAGTTGTATATGATGCAACCGGAAGGTTTTGTCGATCCAAAGGGAGCTAACAAAGTGTGCAAGCTCCAGCGATCCATTTATGGACTGGTGCAAGCCTCTCGGAGTTGGAATAAACGCTTTGATAGTGTGATCAAAGCATTTGGTTTTATACAGACTTTTGGAGAAGCCTGTATTTACAAGAAAAGTGAGTGGGAGCTCGATAGCATTTCTGATATTATATGTGGATGACATATTACTGATTGGAAATGATACAGAATTTCTGGATAGCATAAAGGGATACTTGAATAAGAGTTTTTCAATGAAAGACCTCGGTGAAGCTGCATATATATTAGGCATTAAGATCTATAGAGATAGATCAAGATGCTTAATTGGACTTTCACAAAGCACATACCTTGACAAAGTTTTGAAGAAGTTCAAAATGGATCAAGCAAAGAAAGGGTTCTTGCCTGTACTACAAGGTGTGAGATTGAGTAAGTTCAATGCCCGACCACTGCAGAAGATAGAGAGAAAATGAAAGATATTCCCTATGCTTCAGCCATAGGCTCTATCATGTATGCAATGTTGTGTACCAGACCTGATGTGTCCCTTGCTATAAGTTTAGCAGGGAGGTGCCAAAGTAATCCAGGAGTGGATCACTGGACAACGGTCAAGAACATCCTGAAATACCTGAAAAGGACTAAGGATATGTTTCTCGTTTATGGAGGTGACAAAGAGCTCATCGTAAGGGGTTACGTTGATGCAAGCTTTGACACTGATCCGGACGATTCGAAATCGCAAACCAGATACGTATTTACATTGAACGGTGGAGCTGTCAGTTGGTGCAGTTCTAAGCAAAGTGTCGTGGCGGGATCTACGTGTGAAGCGGAATACATAGCTGCTTCGGAAGCAGCAAATGAAGGAGTCTGGATGAAGGAGTTCATATCCGATCTAGGTGTCATACCTAGTACATCGGGACCAATGAAATTCTTTTGTGACAATACTGGTGCAATTGCCTTAGCAAAGGAATCCAGATTTCACAAGAGAACCAAGCACATCAGAAGATGCTTCAATTCCATTCGGGATTTAGTCCAGGTGGGAGACATAGAAATTTGCAAGATACATATGGATCTGAATGTTGCAGACCCATTAACTAAGCCTCTTCCACGAGCAAAACATGATCAGCACCAAGACTCCATGGGTGTAAGGATCATTACTATGTAATCTAGATTATTGACTCTAGTGCAAGTGGGAGACTGAAGGAAATATGCCCTAGAGGCAATAATAAAGTATTATATATTTCCTTATATCATGATAAATGTTTATTATTCATGCTAGAATTGTATTAACCGGAAACATAATACATGTGTGAATACATAGACAAACAGAGTGTCACTAGTATGCCTCTACTTGACTAGCTCGTTAATCAAAGATTGTTATGTTTCCTAGGCATAGACATGAGTTGTCATTTGATTAACGGGATCACCTCATTAGGAGAATGACGTGATTGACTTGACCCATTCCGTTAGCTTAGCACCCGATCGTTTAGTATGTTGCTATTGCTTTCTTCATGACTTATACATGTTCCTATGACTATGAGATTATGCAACTCCCGTTTACCGGAGGAACCCTTTGTGTGCTACCAAACATCACAACGTAACTAGGTGATTATAAAGGTGCTCTACAGGTGTCTCCAAAGGTACTTGTTGGGTTGGCGTATTTTGAGATTAGGATTTGTCACTCCGATTGTCGGAGAGGTATCTCTGGGCCCACTCGGTAATGCACATCACTATAAGCCTTGCAAGCATTGTGACTAATGAGTTAGTTGTGGGATGATGTATTACGGAACGAGTAAAGAGACTTGCCGGTAACGAGATTGAACTAGGTATCGAGATACCGACGATCGAATCTCAGGCAAGTAACATACCGATGACAAAGGGAACAAAGTATGTAGTTATGCGGTCTGACAGATAAAGATCTTCGTAGAATATGTGGCAGCCAATATGGGCATCCAGGTCCTGCTATTGGTTATTGACCGGAGAGGTGTCTCGGTCATGTCTACATAGTTCTCGAACCCAAAGGGTCCGCGCGCTTAAAGTTACGATGACAGTTATATTATGAGTTTATATGTTTTGATGTACCGAAGGTTGTTTGGAGTCCCGGATGTGATCACGGACATGACGAGGAGTCTCGAAATGGTCGAGACATAAAGATTGATATATTGGACGACTATATTCGGACACCGGAAGTGCTCCGGAGAAGTTTCGGATTAAACCGGAGTGCCGGAGGGTTACCGGAACCCCCCTGGGAAGTATTGGGCCTTGAGGGGAGAGAGAGGGAAGCAGCCAGGAGGTGGCGCGCCCCCTCCCAAGGGGAGTCCTAGTTGGACTAGGAGAGGGGGGCGCAGCCCCCTTTCCCTCTCCCTCTCCCTCTCTTTCCTCCCCCCCCTTCTTTCCTAGTAGGACTAGGAAAGGGGAGTCCTACTCCTACTAGGAGAAGGACTCCCCCTCTCTCCTTGGCGCGCCTAGGGCAGCCGGCCTCCCCCTTGCTCCTTTATATACGGGGGCAGGGGGGCACCTAGGGACACACTTGATATACGATATTTTAGCTGTGTGCGGTGCCCCCCTCCACCATATTACACCTCGATAATACCGTCGCGGAGCTTAGGCGAAGCCCTGCGTCGGTGGAACATCATCATCGTCACCACGCCGTCGTGCTGACGAAACTCACCCTCAACACTCGGCTGGATCGGAGTTCGAGGGACGTCATCGAGCTAAACGTGTGTAGAACTTGGAGGTGCCGTACGTTCGGTACTTGATCGGTCGGATCGTGAAGACGTACGACTACATCAACCGCGTTGTGATAACGCTTCCGCTGTCGGTCTACGAGGGTACGTGGACAACACTCTCCCCTCTCGTTGCTATGCATCACCATGATCTTGCGTGTGCGTAGGAATTTTTTTGAAATTACTACGTTCCCCAACAGTAGCCACCGTCGCCGATGTGGATGATGTAGTCACTGTAGTTGATGTAGTTGTAGCCGGGGTGGTGGATGTAGCCTTCGATGTGGCCACCGTCGTCGAGGGGAGAGAGAAGGGTGGATTCGTCGTCGGGGAGGGCGGCATGACGGGGCGGCGCAGCGGCGTGGCGGGGCGGCACGGAGCAGGGGAGGGAGTGGGAGCGGGGCAGGGCAGCGCGGAGAAGGGAGGGGTGGTGCGGAGCAGGGAGGGTCGGCGCGGAGCAGGGAGGGGGTGGGAGCGGGGCGGCGTGGAGCTAGGGTTTGTCGGGGAGAGGGGAGGGGAATGGAATGGGGAAATTTTGGGGAGTGGGAGGGGAGGGGAGTGGATCCCGTGTGTTTAGTGGGAGAAGGGTGATGGGTCCCGCATGGTACTGGGAGAGAAGTGGTGGGAAATTTTGGTGGGGTGGGAGGGAAAATTTGGTGCTAGGAGGGAAATTTTGCTCGGGTGGGAAGGAAAATTTCACATCTTTGGAGGTAGAAAAAATCAGGTTTTTTTTGTAAACTTTGTAGAAATCATGGTTAAAATCATACCGAATAGTTCAAGAAAACACCGGTATTGCAAGTTTATTATTTTTGCTAGTTGGTAGGCCACATTTGATGATGTGATGAGGAGGTCACCCATTTTTTTGATTTTTTTTTTGAATTTTCTACGATGTTTTAAAAAAACGGCCAATTTCGTCGCGGCGGCCGTCCATGGCTAGGGTTTGAGTCGTGCCAATCTGTTGTCGATTCTTTGATGAAATGCCTACCTGTGAAGCTAAACATGATTTTTGGCAAAAATAAAGGGCAAGCTATGGAGGACCCGCAGTTCAAATTCCAGCCGGTTCCAGCTGAATCGGCCGAAGGTGGTCTGAATGACCGGGAGTAGCTACGAGGGTCGGAAATGCATGCTTTTTGGCGATCGTCCGTAAAACAGGGTCTACTTTGAGATAGACATGGAATGGCGTCGTTTGGGGTGACCCTCCTTGTAGCCGCTTCACGAAAAACGCATGTCTTTAGCATTCAAAAAATGAAAATCGGTTTTTCTTGTTAAACAAGTTGGAACCTCGCTTTGGCAACATTGTTTGCCATCACAAGACGGAGGCATGCGCCAAATTAGGGCATATCATTAAAAACTATTCAACGGATGCGGCCATATCATTGCTAGTTTGGCTTGAAAGCCATGAATCTTCATTCATGGTAGGTCGTTTTTAGAACACTTTTTCAAGAAAACACCGGTATTGTAAGTTTAGTATTTTTTCTAGTTGGTAGGCCACATTTGATGATGTGACGCGGAGGTCTCCCATTTTTCTGATTTTTTTTTGAATTTTTTACGATGATTTCAAAAACCGGCCAATTTCATCGCGGCCGCCGTCCGTGGCTAGGGTTTGAGTCGTGCCAATCTGCTATCGATTCTTTGATGAAATGCCTACCTGTGAAGCTAAAAATGATTTTTGGCAAAAATAACGGGCAAGCTATGGAGGACCCGCAGTTCAAATTCCAGCCGGTTCCAGCTGAATCGGCCGACGGTGGTCTTAATGGCCGGGAGTAGCTACGAGGGTGGAAAATGCATGCTTTTTGGCGATCGTCCGTAAAACAGGGTCTACTTTGAGATAGACATGTTATGGCGCCGTTTGGGGTGACCCTCCTTGTAGTCGCTTCACGAAAAACGCATGCCTTTAGCATTCAAAAAATGAAAAATAGTTTTTCTTGTTAAACAAGTTGGAACCTCGCTTTGGCAACATTGTTTTCCATCATAAGACGGAGGCATGCGCCAAATTAGGGCATATTATCAAAACCTATTCGACGGATGCGGCCATATCATTGCTAGTTTGGCTTGAAAGCCATGAATCTTCGTTCATGGTAGGTCGTTTTTGAGAACACTTTTCAAGAAAACACCGGTATTGCAAGTTTAGTATTTTTGCTAGTTGGTAGGCCACATTTGATGATGTGACGCGGAGGTCTCCCATTTTTCTGATTTTTTTGAATTTTTTACGATGTTTTCAAAAACCGGCCGATTTCGTCGCGGCGGCCGTCCGTGGCTAGGGTTTGAGTCGTGCCAATCTGCTGTCCATTGTTTGATGAAATGCCTACTTGTGAAGCTAAAAATGATTTTGGCAAAAATAACGGGCAAGCTATGGAGGACCCGCAGTTCAAATTCCAGCCGGTTCCAGCTGAATCGGCCGAAGGTGGTCTGAATGGCCGGGAGTAGCTACGAGGGTCGGAAATGCATGCTTTTTGGCGATCGTCCGTAAAACAGGGTCTACTTTGAGATAGACATGGAATGGCGCCGTTTGGGGTGACCCTCCTTGTAGCCGCTTCATGAAAAACACATGTCTTTAGCATTCAAAAAATGAAAAACGGTTTTTCTTGTTAAACAAGTTGGAACCTCGCTTTGGCAACATTGTTTGCCATCACAAGACGGAGGCATGCGCCAAATTAGGGCATATCATTAAAAACTATTCAATGGATGCGGCCATATCATTGCTAGTTTGGCTTGAAAGCCATGAATCTTCATTCATGGTAGGTCGTTTTTGAGAAAACTTTTTAAAGAAAACACCGGTATTGTAAGTTTAGTATTTCTGCTAGTTGGTAGGCCACATTTGATGATGTGACGCGGAGGTCTCCCATTTTTCTGAATTTTTTTGAATTTTTTACGATGATTTCAAAAACCGGCCCATTTCGTCGCGGCCGCCGTCCGTCGCTAGGGTTTGAGTCGTGCCAATCAGCTGTCGATTCTTTCATGAAATGCCTACCTGTGAAGCTAAAAATGATTTTGGCAAAAATAACGGGCAAGCTATGGAGGACCCGCAGTTCAAATTCCAGCCGGTTCCAGCTGAATCGGCCGAAGGTGGTCTGAATGGCCGGGAGTAGTTACGAGGGTCAAAAATGCATGCTTTTTGGCGATCGTCCGTAAAACAGGGTCTACTTTGAGATAGATATGGAATGGCGCCGTTTGGGGTGACCCTCCTTGTAGTCGCTTCACGAAAAACGCATGTCTTTAGCATTCAAAAAATGAAAAACGGTTTTTCCTGTTAAACAAGTTGGAACCTCGCTTTGGTAACATTTTTTGCCATCGTAAGACGGAGGCATGCGCCAAATTAGGGCATATTATCAAAAACTATTCAACGGATGCGGCCATATCATTGCTAGTTTGGCTTGAAAGCCATGAATCTTCATTCATGGTAGGTCGTTTTTTAGGACACTTTTTCAAGAAAACACCGGTATTGCAAGTTTAGTATTTTTGCTAGTTGGTAGGCCACATTTGATGATGTGACACGGAGGTCTCCCATTTTCTGATTTTTTTTGAATTTTTTACGATGTTTTCAAAAACCGGCCGATTTCGTCGCGGCGGCCGTCCGTGGCTAGGGTTTGAGTCGTGCCAATCTGCTGTCCATTGTTTGATGAAATGCCTACTTGTGAAGCTAAAAATGATTTTTGGCAAAAATAACGGGCATGCTATGGAGGACCCGCAGTTCAAATTCCAGCCGGTTCCAGCTGAATCGGCCGAAGGTGGTCTGAATGGCCGGGAGTAGCTACGAGGGTCGGAAATGCATGCTTTTTGGCGATCGTCCGTAAAACAGGGTCTACATTGAGATAGACATGGAATGGCGCCGTTTGGGGTGACCCTCCTTGTAGTCGCTTCACGAAAAACGCATGTCTTTAGCATTCAAAAAATGAAAAACGGTTTTTCTTGTTAAACAAGTTGGAACCTCGCTTTGGCAACATTGTTTGCCATCATAAGACGGAGGCATGCGCCAAATTAGGGCATATTATCAAAAACTATTCAACGGATGCGGCCATATCATTGCCAGTTTGGCTTGAGAGCCATGAATCTTCGTTCATGGTAGGTCATTTTTGAGAACACTTTTTCAAGAAAACACCGGTATTGCAAGTTTAGTATTTTTGCTAGTTGGTAGGCCACATTTGATGATGTGACGCGGAGGTCTCCCATTTTCTGATTTTTTTTTGGAATTTTTTACGATGTTTTCAAAAACCGGCCGATTTCGTCGTGGCGGCCGTCCGTGGCTAGGGTTTGAGTCGTGCCAATCTGCTGTCCCTTGTTTGATGAAATGCCTACTTGTGAAGCTAGAAATGATTTTTGGCAAAAATAATGGGCAAGCTATGGAGGACCCGCAGTTCAAATTCCAGCCGGTTCCAGCTGAATCGGCCGAAGGTGGTCTGAATGGCCGGGAGTAGCAACGAGGGTCAAAAATGCATGCTTTTTGGCGATCGTCTGTAAAACAGGGTCTACTTTGAGATAGACATGGAATGGCGCCGTTTGGGGTGACCCTCCTTGTAGCCTCTTCACGAAAAACGCATGTCTTTAGCATTCAAAAAATGAAAAACGGTTTTTCTTGTTAAACAAGTTGGAACCTCGCTTTGGCAACATTGTTTGCCATCACAAGACGGAGGCATGCGCCAAATTAGGGCATATTATCAAAAACTATTCAACGGATGAGGCCATATCATTGCTAGTTTGGCTTGAAAGCCATGAATCTTCGTTCATGGTAGGTCATTTTTGAGAACACTTTTTCAAGAAAACACCAGTATTGCAAGTTTAGTATTTTTGCTAGTTGGTAGGCCATATTTGATGATGTGACGCGGAGGTCTCCCATTTTTCTGATTTTTTTTGAATTTTTTACGATGTTTTCAAAAACCGGCCGATTTCGTCGCGGCGGCCGTCCGTGGCTAGGGTTTGAGTCGTGCCAATCTGCTGTCCATTGTTTGATGAAATGCCTACTTGTGAAGCTAAAACTGATTTTTGGCAAATATAACAGGCAAGCTATGGAGGACCCGTAGTTCAAATTCCAGCCTGTTCCAGCTGAATCGGCCGAAGGTGGTCTGAATGGCCAGGAGTAGCTACGAGGGTCGGAAATGCATGCTTTTTGGCGATTGTCCGTAAAACAGGGTCTACTTTGAGATAGACATGGAATGGCGCTGTTTGGGGTGACCCTCCTTGTAGCCGCTTCACGAAAAACGCATGCCTTTAGCATTCAAAAAATGAAAAATGGTTTTTCTTGTTAAACAAGTTGGAACCTCGCTTTGGCAACATTGTTTTCCATCATAAGACGGAGGCATGCGCCAAATTAGGGCACATTTTCAAAAACTATTCAACGGATGCGGCCATATCATTGCTAGTTTGGCTTGAAAGCCATGAATCTTCGTTCATGGTAGGTCGTTTTTTAGAACACTTTTTCAAGAAAACACCGGTATTGCAAGTTTAGTATTTTTGCTAGTTGGTAGGCCACATTTGATGATGTGATGCGGAGGTCCCTCATTTTTTTGATTTTTTTTGAATTTTTTACAATGTTTTCAAAAACGGGCCGATTTCGTCGCGGCGGCCGTCCGTTGCTAGGGTTTGAGTCTTGCCAATCTGTTGTCGATTCTTTGATGAAATGCCTACCTGTGAAGCTAAAAATGATTTTTGGCAAAATAACGGGCAAGCTATGGAGGACCCGCAGTTCAAATTCCAGCTGGTTCCAGCTGAATCGGCCGAAGGTGGTCTGAATGACCGAGAGTAGCTATGAGGGTCGGAAATGCATGCACAAAAACCGGCCGATTTCAAAAACCGGCCGATTTCATCGTGGCGGTCGTCCGTGGCTAGGGTTTGAGTCATGTTTTTAGCATTCAAAAAATGAAACTTATATTGTTTCATACATGAGCATGCACAAAAACCCATAATTTTATCTTTCATCCATGAGCATGCATAAAAAATTTCAATTCCCATCAATTACCAAACTGAATATTCATAATTAAGAAATTGCATGTTTAGATGACACTATCATACAACATCCATGAGCATGCACAAAATTAAACCTGACATACTTAACATTGACATGTTCAGATTACACTAACAAGCTTAAACCTAACATGCTTAACATTGCCACTTCATTTCTTAACATCTTCACTCCTCCTTCTTCTCCTTCATCAACCTGATGCGCTCAGAGTGGTGAATCCCAACGCGGATGTACTCCTCTACCACAATTGGCATGGTCATGTCGCCAAGCTGTGGGATTGCAGGGGCCACCACCATCACGAGGTCATTGTCAGGCACCACCAATGCGAGGTCATCATTGGGCACCACAATCGCGAGGTCGTCGTCATCCACCAGAGCAAGGTCGTCGTCCGCCACCACCATAGCAGGGTCGTCATCAGCCACCACCATAGCAAGGTCGTCATCCGCCACCACCATAGCAGGGTCGTCGTCAGCCACCATCATAGCAAGGTCGTCGTCAGCCAGAATAGGCTGCTCCTCATCATCCTCGCTCTGCTCCTCGTCATCCCCGCTACTGCTCCCATTGCCTGGCCAAATGCAACAAAGTGTGAACATGGTGTTGTCGTCGTGCAGGTAGAGGAAGCCAAAAGGACAGGAAGAAGATAGGCAGAGAGCTTACTGTCATCGTCGTCGTGCTGGTAGTACATGCGGCACATGGTGTTGTCGAACATCTTCACGGTGAACATGTCGTCACCGTCGTAGCGGAAGACAAGTAAGTACCCGAGCTGTAGCTCATGGGCGCGGGCAAACAAGGTTGATTTCATCATAAAATTTGTCACTGAGCTTTCCTGATACTTTAATTAAACACAACCTAGTGCATCTAACCCCAACCAAAAATAACAAAAATTCCTCATGGCAAGTTAAACCTACACTCCACTAGTACAGTACTATATGGAAACCAAGCTAGGCGCCCAAAATTAAGATCAGAAACACCAATTAGCTACTACATCTCGTACAAAGTTGTACTAAACCAGTGACAATTAAGATGGATTAGAGGGAGTATCAAATTTGAATGCAAATTAAATAGTAACAGAATAATTCAGTTGAGTTGCTGAATCATGCATTCAGAACACCGCATGAAGGCTATTGGCTTAAAACTGAACAACTTTATAATCTCTGAAAGCAAATTAAGCCAATAGCCAAAGCAAATCAAAGAACCCTAATCTGCAGAGGGGGGAACGGAATGGACCTGGGGGGACGGCGACTGCAGAGGGTGTCTAGGACACAGAGGGTGCAGGCCTCCTCTTGATCTCGTGGATCTGCTTCGGTGGATCAATAGGAAGAGGAATCCTAATCAGCATGCGCCACAGAACCCTAATCTAATCAATAGGAAGAGGAACAGGAAGGAGTCGGCGGATTCATACCTTAGGAGGCCGTCGCCGTCGCCGTCGATGGAGGAGTGGGTTGCCAGGGAGGTCGTCGCCGTCGATGGAGGAGAAGGGGATGCCGGCGGCGGAGAGCAGGAGTGGGTCGAGTGGATAATGGAGAGGAGGAGTGGGTCAAGTGGAGAGGAGGAGTGGGTCCACTTGTCAGCGAGTTCTGTATTTGATATATTGAAAAGGGTTAGCATAGAGCATAAAACCAATAGCCTCTAACTAGCGCAGTGGTAGAATAACAGTGGAATAAGCGGCAGGTCGTGGGTTCAAGCCCTCGCTCGCCCAATATTTTTTGGTAGCTCAGGGGGAAAAGGGTCGAGTGGGTAGAGTAGCAAAATGGCTCACTTGTCAGCGAGTGGGTTGAGTGGCCCACTTGTCAGCGACGTGTGTGTTTGATACTTGACTAGTTTAATGATTTTAAAAGAGGTGGCATAGAGGAGAAGACCAGTAGACTCTTCCCAGCCCACTTGTAGAAACACAGTGAAATGAGGGCACGGTCGTGGGTTCGAGTCCCCGCTCATGCAAATTTTTTTGCTCACAGCTGTCTGATGGAGCGTGCCCATGTTCAGTTGAAGCAAAATTTAGTTAAAGCAACATCTTCAGTTCTGACCAAAACAGCTCTAAAAACTACATGATCAAACCCAAAACTGAATTTTGGCGATCAAAGCAACATCTTCAGTTCAAAATAAGTTAAGGATCACATCATTTTGTAAACTTTTACATCACAACCAAAACTACATGATCACCAAAACTACTCAATTCAAAAAAACAGCATTTTACACCACAACACCTTCAGTTCAAAAAACATCTCTAAAAACATCTTCAGTTCACCAAAAAAAAAGCATTTTGCATGTTCAGTTCACCAAAACAACATCTTCATTTTGCATTGTATCTTCCATCACCAAAACTTCATGATCACCAAACCTACATCATTTTGCATTGTATCTTCAACCATCATCTGCCTCTCCATCACTACACAGTCTCATGCATTTTGGTACCTGGAGAGATTTTTAGTACAAAAACTACATCAGGATCACATCAACAACAACTACCAAGGATACAAAATAGCCTCTAGACACTTGTGGGAGTTGCTATCAATCTTCTTGAGTTTAGTTCACTTTTATTTTGAGTCACTAAAGTTGCAGAAATTTCAGAGGGAGATAATGTTTAGGAAAATGTTCCAAGGGGGTTCCTCGAAGAGGAAATCTGCAAGGCGCGCTATACGGGAGCCGGACCTTGAACCACCGCGGGAGGCTCAAGTGCAACCTTGCGAATGGCCGTCGGATCATTGCATGACTTGTGTACGTTTCAAGGAAGAATTTGATATGTACATACACAACGCCGACCTGACGGACTTTGTGTCAGATAAGTCTTTACAGTACTACAACCTTACTGATTCCTTTGTGCGGAGATTTGAGTATTCGATCCATCGCAATACACACTCTGTTTTATTTGATCTTTATGATAAATCATTTAGCATGGGCCTTGAAGAATTTAATGATGCATGCAAAATTCCGCATTGAGGCATATTTCCTGAGCCTCATAAAGCTGATTGCGCTGGTTTCCTTCCTAGCATTACTATGGGTGAAACCAGGACCATAATACAAGCTACTATAGGGAGCATTCACTTTCCTACATTACATTATTTCTCTCTCTTTGTAGGTAGATGCATTAATGGTAAACATGACCATAGTCATCTTTGCGCCTCTGATTTGAGTGTCCTCAGGAGCGCGGTAATGAATGATAAAAAAATTAATTTAGGGGCTATCATTGCACGCCGATTACATAATAATTTTAAAGATGTAGATTTCTTTGGTGGAATTTATGCCACTCCTTTAGCTACATATCTTGGTGTTCCTATAAGAGAAAATGATGCTCAGTTGCCACCTGCTTTTCTTGATTATGATGCTATGGAACATTACCAGTTTCTTGAGAGCAGTGAGTTGTCTCTCCAGTACAGACTAATTTTTTACAGACGTCGGGTCGTCTATGTTACCCTCCCTGCTCCTACCTTCTTTTACTTTCAGAAAAAATGGAGATATTTTATACTTACGGAGGAGGCAGACGAATATGAGAGAGCGAGGGAGACAGCTTGCCTCCATGAGGTAGCTCACCAGGCGGTGGCAGCTGCAATCGAGTACAACCCCAACTACAACTTTGGATACTATCCAGGCCAGCCGTGGCCCTAGACTAACTTAGGCCAAAAGCCTAAGCTTTAGGGGAGTACGTATCTCTCACCGACATTACATTCATGTTCACACATTCATTCCAGTTGTCGGTGTTCATCCTTTTTCATTGTATAATCCATGTTAGTTTATTTTTCTTGCTTTATTCTTGTGTGTTTGAAAAACTTTGATAAAATCAAAAAATATTTCCCGCTTCTTTTTATTTTTTCTTTCTAGTTTAATTAGTAGTAGTATTAAAAGAAAACCCCAAAATATTTCTCGTTCTTCTTTTCCTTGTTGGTAGCTTTCCCGTGTAAATAGTTTTTCTCGTTTTTGTTCTACTTTCTTGAGAAAAACAAAAAATCCAAAACTACTTCAGTGTGTTTCTTTGAAATTCTTTTCTTTTCTTTGGGTCGTAAGGAGAAGACCCCGATGAAAATGTTGAGTGGCTCTGCTCCCATATGCGTTGTTGTTGATCTATCAAAGGGCCCATATTACCTAGTCTTCTCTTTTGAATAAATGTTAGCATATTCCAACTTAGTCCAATGCACGTTCACTCTTATTATTATTCACATCATTCGGTCGTGCAAGTGAAAGGAAATAATAACGATATATGATGAAATGATTGAGGCGGAGAAAAACTAGTACGAACTCGACCTATTTTGTTTTTGTAAATATGATTAGCTCATCGTTCTTGATTCAGCCCATTATGAATGAAACATGTTTGCAATGAAAAATAGAGATTATAGTTACTCATGCCATGATTAATTAACTAGGAGTGGATAACGGTTTATCTTGTGTGCCAACATGCTTTTAAAATGGTTATGATGTAGTATGATAGGATGGTATCCTCTTTTCAATGATTCAAGTGGCTTGACTTGGCACATGGTCACGCATGTAGTTGGCTAAAAATCAACATAACCTCCATAATATTTATGTTTATGGTGATTTATATCCTACTCATGCTTGCATTCAATGTTGATTAACCACAATGCATGTTTATGACCGTTGTTTCTCTCTAGTCGGTCGCTCCTCAATCTTTTGATAGCCTTCACTTGTACTAAGGAGGAATACTGCTTGTGCATCCACTTCCTTAAACCCAAAGTTGTTCCATATGAGTCCACCATACCTACCTATATGCGGTATTTACCTACCGTTCCAAGTAAATTTGCATGTCACAAACTCTAAACCTTAGAATAATAATCTGTTTTGTATCACTACAAGAAATATGTCAACTTGTGACCTTCTGTTAGTGACCCTAGAAGAATTGGTCATAAAGTTATGACCATTTTAGACCAATTGGTCAAAAGCTGTTCGGGGGGCTCCAAACCCTAACCCATAACGACCATTCTAGTCAGAAAGGTCGTAATTTCATTAGAGGAAATGGTCTTAAAGTGGGAAGCACTGTCCACTGCCTCACGCCTAGCTGATAACGACCAATATAAAATGGTCACTACGCTTGAGTTTGAATGAATTAGGATGATTAGGCAGCCACCTCAGCAACCTCGCTTATGTGTCACTGTCTAGGTGTCATTTTTGCTTAAATGTCAATATTCAACAGACAGACGGGGCACACACTGACATGCAGGACCAATTTGACAGGTGGGGCCGACCGCTTAATTTGCCCAATAAAGATGCGCGAGGCGGGACTCGAACCCACGACCTCGCGCTTGCTTCGCTCGCTTGCTACCGCTGGGCTAGAGAGGGACAGTTGCTCATGTATGGGAATTTATCTATACATTATATAAAACTATGGCTCTCTCGTATCATTGACAAGTGGGACCTTCCGACCAGGTGGCATCGAACAGAGCAACACTGACAGGCGGGGCCCATTTGACAGGTGGGTGAGCGAGCGTTTAATTCCCTAAAAAAAGTGCGCTTGCGGGGACTCGAACCCACGACCTGGCGCTGGGTTCGCTCGTTCGGTACCGCTGGGATAGAGAGGGATTGTTGCTAATGTGTGGGTAGTTTTCTATATAGTATATAAAACCACGACTCTCTCGTATCAGTGACAAGTGGGACCTTCCGACCAGGTGGCGGCGGGTGGCATCGAACAGAGCAACACTTAGCATTTTTCTAGGTCTTCTGACCAGGTGGCGGCGGGCGGCGGCGCAAGCAACCAGTAGGGGCGGTGCCGGTGGGCGGCGGGCGGTGGGTGGCGGGCGGAAGCAACCAGCAGGGGGCGGACGAGGGCGGGGCCGGCGGCCGAAGCAACCAGCAGGGGCTGCTCGCCTTGCCCACGACCTCGCCCACGGCCTCGCGGCGGAAGCAACCAGCAGGGAACGGGGCGAAGGCGGTGGCGGGGCCGGCAGCGGAGGTAACCAGCAGGGGGCGGAGGCGAGGTAGGGCGTGGAGGCGAAGCGACTAGTAGGGTCGTGGGTGAGCGACAGTGGTGGGGGCGGGGGCAGGAACGACGTCCTCGCCCACGCAAGGAGAGGCTCGCCGAGCATGGGGGACTCGCCGCCGCCGCAAGCACACCTCCCGGTATGCACCCCTCACCTCTTCCCCCCTCTCCTCTCTCATTACCTGCACCTTGTCACCCGAGCATGGATTTCAGTGGGAGATGGATTTCAGTCAGATGTTCTTCAGCATAGATGAATTTTGTTGATGCACTGTTAGGAGTTAGGAGATGGCTTGCCTGTCTGGTAGATATTGCATAGATGAATTTTCTTGATGTACTGTTAGGAGTTCTTGAGCTTGTTTGTTAAGAATTCTTCAGGCCTTGTTCGGTTAAGATTTGGGGGGAATTTTAGCTAGATGGCCTCAGTTGTTCTTCAATTGTTTGTCTACAGATTGTTAGGATCATAGTAATTGTAATTGATAGAAACAACATAGTATTTGTTAGGAGCTAGCTAGCTTGGTCTTCCCAGAAACATGATCCTTCTAAATCTTGGTTTGGTTTAATTTGAATTAGCCTTCTCTGCAACATAAATTCATGCCAATTTCAGTGTTGGTTTGATTTATAGTTTGGTTTGTTTCAATGTTGTGGTTAGGCAATTAGCATATAAAATTTTCTAGATTTTTAGCTGCCATTACTGCCATCCATTTTCATTAATTAATCTTGATGAACTTAGATTGATTTGCTAAGTTGCAACAATTTGTTGTCTTTGGCAGATGGACAGAAGCTGGATTAGAAAAGGAGTTAGAAAGTTTTCGAAAGAACATATGAAAGGAGTTGATGATTTCATGGCATTTGTTCAGGCAAATTTTGCCAACGATGCTCACATTCTTTGCCCATGCTGTGAATGCCTCAACCGTCCAACAATGGCTCAAGGAAGAGTGGAAGATCATCTGCTTCTTAATGGGATGTCCAGCACATATGATAGATGGATATATCATGGAGAACCTTTAGACGGACAACCTCTACATTTTGAAGCTGATACATAGGCCCCTCATATGATGGGTGGTGGTGATGCTGGCATTGATTTCATGGAAAAGGTTTTGCGAGATAATGCTGAAGATCGTGCTGATGGACAGAAGTCATTGTTTGCTGAGGTGTTAGAGGAGGCGAAGCGCGCAACTCATGAAGGGGGTAAATTTTCAAGATTTACCTTCACCGTGAAGTTACTCCACGTCATGTCTTTCTACCGGATTAGCAATGCTGCATTCAATGCAATACTCCACCTTTGGAGCTTGCAATTCCCTGATAGTTGTGTTCCCAGATCTTATGATGAAGCATTGAGCATAATCTGTAGGTTGGGGTTAGGTTATGTGTCAATACATGTGTGCCCAAATAACTGTGTCTTGTTTCGGAAGGATTTAGCAAAGCATGACAACTGTCCAAAATGCAATGCCTCTAGGTGGAAAGATGCTGATGGGAAGAAGTCAATACCGAAGAAGGTACTGAGGCACTTTCTGTTGATACCAAGGCTGTAGCTGATGTTCATCTCGAAGAAATCATCGCGTGAGGTACAGTGGCACAAGCTGAAGCGGCAACCTGTGGACAATGAGCTGAGCCATCCAGCGGACGGAGAGGCACGGGAAGAGTTCGACCGTATACATTTAGATTTTGCTGCAGATCCAAGGAACATAAAACTTAGCATTGCCACAGATGGATTTAATCCGTTTGGGAACATGAGCACGTCTTATAGCATGTGGCCAGTTTTTGTGGTGCCGTACAACCTGCCACCATGGGCATGCATGGATCAGTCCAACTTCATGATGTCATTGCTTTGATGTCTTTATGGAGCCCCTCGTAGAAGAACTGCTCCAGCTCTGGAATGGTGTACCTACATACGATGCCTTAAGTCCGGAAGAAAAGTTCAATCTACGTGCTGCAATCATATGGTCCATCCATGATTTCCCGTCTCTGCACACTCTGTCTCGGAGGATCACAACGGGTTATAAGGCATGTGTCCATTGTGACAAAGACCCTTGCTCAAAGAGAATAAGGAGCAAGATCTGCTATATTGGGCGCCGCCGCTTTCTTCCCCGAAACCATCGCTGGCAAAGAAGCAAAGATTTTAATGGTGAGAATGAAACCCGTGACAAGCCAGCTGAATTCACTAAAGAAGATCTGGAGCAGCAACTTGAAAAGGTGAAAGATGTGAGACCAGGAAAGCTTTCAAAGAAAACAAAGCGTGAGGAAGGTCAATGTTGGGACCGGAGGTCTTGTTTGTGGGACCTGCCATACTAGGCTGATCTGAAATTAAGGCATAATCTCGATGTAATGCACATTGAGAAAAACATATGCGAGAATCTGCTAGGGACGTTTCTGAACATTGAAGGGAAGACAAAGGACACGGTTAGTTCTAGGCTTGATTTGGAGGACATGGGCATAAGAGAAGATTTGCATCTACAGCACAATGAAGATGAAGATTCATTTGAAATGCCACGAGCATGGTATACAATGAGTAAAGAACAAAAGCTTGCATTCTGTGAATTCCTAAGAGCGGTGAAATTTCCAGATGGTTATGCTGCTAACCTAGCAAAGTGTGTTACTTCTGATGGATTCAAGCTTTCAGTACTGAAAACCCATGATTGTCACATCCTCCTCCAAAGGATTTTACCGGCGGGCCTCCGAGGAATCATGGACAAGGATATATATGAAGCGGTTGCTGAGCTGGGAAATTTCTTTAGAGAACTGTGCTGCAAAACACTCAAGTTAACTGTCCTGGAAAGACTTGAAAAAGAAATCCCAACTATTCTTTGCAAGCTCGAGAAGATTTTCCCTCCAGCTTTCTTCACCGTGATGGTCCATTTGGCGGTGCACTTACCAAAAGAGGCAATGCTTAGAGGCCCTGTGCAATACGGTTGGATGTACCCAATCGAAAGAAGGCTGCTTACTTGTAAGCGTTATGTGCGAAAAACGGCAAGACCTGAAGGTTCTATTGCCGAAGCATATGTCGTTGACGAGTGCTTGACTTTTTGCTCTAGATACTTTGGCGATGTGGAAACAAGATGGAACCGGCCGGGCAGAAATAGAGAGCGGTCTGATTCGCAAAGTGGTGATGTCTCTGTTTTCAACCATGGTGTGAACTTTCTTGGAGCCTCACAATACTTGGAGGCTGGTGATGAGTATGACAAGATGGTTTGGTATGTGCTCAGCAATTGCGCCGAGGTTCTACCATATATCGAGTACGTTATATCTTGTGCACTCATTATATATTATTTTTTGCTTGGGTTGGCACCAGCCTAATGTTTTAATTCACATGTTTTGTTTGCATTGCAGGAAATGCAAGGAAGAGTTAAATCAGGAAGAAAGCAAGATCAATGTTGATAAAAGGGTTGCCAAGGGGTTTGCTAATTGGTTTAAGAATCATGTGAGATCTTTAGCCACATGTTTGATGTTTTCTGTGTTATTCACCAATTGTTAAATACCATAGTTTGCTAAATGGTTTATTTGTGCAGATTGGAAAGTTGCATGAGGAGAAGAAGGTCAGTGATGATCTATTTGCTTTGGCATGCTTACCGGATAAGCGAGTGAGAGTGTATTCAGCATGCATTGCTGGCGGTGTCCAGTACCACACCGTTGACCGCGAGGAAAAAGGGAAGACACAGAATAGTGGAATCGTCACTAAGGGGTCACATGATCGTGAGATCATTGACTTCTATGGTCAGTTGAGAAGCATCCTAGAGTTGCAGTACAACTCTAGTGGAGGCATCCATCGCTCGGTTGTCTTATTTCGCTTTGATTGGTTTGAGCTTGGTAGCAAGAAGAAGAGAGACTCTTTTGTCAAATATGATGGCCACTTCAAAAGCATCAACACTGCAAGGTGCTCGTATAAGAGTGATCCCTTTATTCTAACAACACAAGCAACAATGGTATTTTATCTGCCAGACACTCTTTTGCACGGAAAATGGCGAGTTGTGCGAAACTTTGAGCACAGACACTTGTGGAGTGTGACTGAAACTGAAGTGGAAAAGGGCCCCGGTGATGGTGGACTAACATACCAAGATGATGACTCTACGGAAGTTCCGTTGCAAGCTGATGATGACTCTATGGAAGTTCCGGTGCAAAGCAGAGTGCGAAGGGACCGGGAATGTGTGATTGTTGATGGTGCAACAGTTGAAGGCATCAAGAAAAGAAGAAAGGTGGTAGCAGATGGACATGAGAGCGAGGATGAGGAAAACAGGACTGATCATACTATGCTGCAATATTGTAGTGATGATGAGGAAAACAGGAGTCATAGAGTTCCTTGTTTTCGTATCGACGACGATGAGTAGCGAAGGTAAATTTGTTCTCCTTGGTGATCTAATGCTATTTTGTATCCTTGGTAGTTGTTGTTGATGTGATCCTGATGTAGTTTTTGTACTACAAATCTCTCCAGGTACCAAAATGCATGAGACTGTGTAGTGATGGAGAGGCAGATGATGGTTGAAGATACAATGCAAAATGATGCAGGTTTGGTGATGATGAAGTTTTGGTGATGGAAGATACAATGCAAAATGAAGATGTTGTTTTGGTGAACTGAACATGCAAAATGCTGTTTTTTTGGTGAACTGAAGATGTTTTTAGAGATGTTTTTTGAACTGAAGGTGTTGTGGTGTAAAATGCTGTTTTTTTGAATTGAGTAGTTTTGGTGATCATGTAGTTTTGGTTGTGATGTAAAAGTTTACAAAATGATGTGATCCTTAACTTATTTTGAACTGAAGATGTTGCTTTGATCACCAAAATTCAGTTTTGGGTTTGATCATGTAGTTTTCAGAGCTGTTTTGGTCAGAACTGAAGATGTTGCTTTAACTAAATTTTGCTTCAACTGAACATGGGTGCGCTCCATCAGACAGCTGTGAGCAAAAAAATTTGCACGAGCGGGGACTCGAACCCACGACCGTGCCCTCATTTCACTGTGTTTCTACCAGTGGGCTAGGAAGAGTCTAGTGGTCTTCTCCTCTATGCCACCTCTTTTAAAATCATTAAACTAGTCAAGTATCAAACACACACGTCGCTGACAAGTGGGCCACTGAACCCACTCGCTGACAAGTGAGCCATTTTGCTACTCTACCCACTCGACCCTTTTCCCCCTGAGCTACCAAAAAATATTGGGCGAGCGAGGGCTTGAACCCACGACCTGCCGCTTATTCCACTGTTATTCTACCACTGCGCTAGTTAGAGGCTGTTGGTTTTATGCTCTATGCTAACCCTTTTCAATATATCAAATACAGAACTCGCTGACAAGTGGACCCACTCCTCCTCTCCACTTGAGCCACTCCTCCTCTCCATTATCCACTCGACCCACTCCTGCTCTCCGCCGCCGGCATCCCCTTCTCCTCCATCGACGGCGACGACCTCCCTAGCAACCCACTCCTCCATCGACGGCGACGGCGACGGCCTCCTAAGGTATGAATCCGCCGACTCCTTCCTGTTCCTCTTCCTATTGATTAGATTAGGGTTCCGTGGCGCATGCTGATTAGGGTTCCTCTTCCTATTGATCCACCGAAGCAGATCCACGAGATCAAGAGGAGGCCTGCACCCTCTGTGTCCACGACACCCTCTGCATTCGCCGTCCCCCCAGGTCTATTCCGTTCCCCCCTCTACAGATTAGGGTTGTTTGATTTGCTTTGGCTATTGGCTTAATTTGCTTTCAGAGATTATAAAGCTGTTCAATTTTAAGCCAATAGCCTTCATGCGGTGTTCTGAATGCATGATTCAGCAACTCAACTGAATCATTCTGTTACTATTTAATTTGCGTTCAAATTTGATACTCCCTCTAATCCATCTTAATTGTCACTGGTTAGTACAACTTTGTACGAGATGGAGTAGCTAATTGGTGTTTCTGATCTTAATTTTGGGCGCCTAGCTTGGTTTCCATATAGTACTGTACTAGTGGAGTGTAGGTTTAACTTGCCATGAGGAATTTTTGTTATTTCTGGTTGGGGTTAGATGCACTAGGTTGTGTTTAATTAAAGTATCAGGAAAGCTCAGTGACAAATTTTATGATGAAATCAACCTTGTTTGCCCGCGCCCATGAGCTACAGCTCGGGTACTTCCTTGTCTTCTGCTACGACGGTGACGGCATGTTCACCGTGAAGATGTTCGACAACACCATGTGCCGCATGTACTACCAGCACGACGACGATGCCAGTAAGCTCTCTGCCTATCTTCTTCCTGTCCTTTTGGCTTCCTCTACCTGCACGACGACAACACCATGTTCACACTTTGTTGCATTTGGCCAGGCAATGGGAGCAGTAGCGGGGATGACGAGGAGCAGAGCGAGGATGATGAGGAGCAGCCTATTCTAGCTGACGACGACCTTGCTATGATGGTGGCTGACGACGACCCTGCTATGGTGGTGGCGGATGACGACCTTGCTATGGTGGTGGCTGATGACGACCCTGCTATGGTGGTGGCGGACGACGACCTTGCTCTGGTGGATGACGACGACCTCGCGATTGTGGTGCCCAATGATGACCTCGCATTGGTGGTGCCTGACAATGACCTCGTGATGGTGGTGGCCCCTGCAATCCCACAACTTGGCGACAGGACCATGCCAATTGTGGTAGAGGAGTACATCCGCGTTGGGATTCGCCACTCTGAGCGCATCACGTTGATGAAGGAGAAGAAGGAGGAGTGAAGATGTTAAGAAATGAAGTGGCAATGTTAAGCATGTTAGGTTTAAGCTTGTTAGTGTAATCTGAACATGTCAATGTTAAGTATGTCAGGTTTAATTTTGTGCATGCTCATGGATGTTGTATGACAGTGTCATCTAAACATGCAATTTCTTAATTAAGAATATTCAGTTTGGTAATTGATGGGAATTGAAATTTTTTATGCATGCTCATGGATGAAAGATAAAATTATGGGTTTTTGTGCATGCTCATGTATGAAACAATATAAGTTTCATTTTTTGAATGCTAAAAACATGACTCAAACCCTAGCCACGGACGACCGCCACGACGAAATCGGCCGGTTTTTTAAATCGGCCGGTTTTTGTGCATGCATTTCCGACCCTCATAGCTACTCCCGGTCATTCAGACCACCTTCGGCCGATTCAGCTGGAACCAGCTGGAATTTGAACTGCGGGTCCTCCATAGCTTGCCCGTTATTCTGCCAAAAATCATTTTCAGCTTCACAGGTAGGCATTTCATCAAAGAATCGACAACAGATTGGCACGACTCAAACCCTAGCCACGGACGGCCGCCGTGACGAAATCAGCCCGTTTTTGAAAACATTGTAAAAAATTCAAAAAAAATCAAAAAAATGAGGGACCTCCGCATCACATCATCAAATGTGGCCTACCAACTAGCAAAAATACTAAACTTGCAATACCGGTGTTTTCTTGAAAAAGTGTTCTAAAAAACGACCTACCATGAACGAAGATTCATGGCTTTTAAGCCAAACTAGCAATGATATGGCCGCATCCATTGAATAGTTTTTGATAATATGCCCTAATTTGGCGCATGCCTCCGTCTCGTGATGGCAAACAATGTTGCCAAAGCGAGGTTCCAACTTGTTTAACAAGAAAACCCATTTTTCATTTTTTGAATGCTAAAGACATGCGTTTTTCGTGAAGCGGCTACAAGGAGGGTCACCCCAAACAGCGCCATTCCATGTCTATCTCAAAGTAGACCCTGTTTTACGGACAATCGCCAAAAAGCATGCATTTCCGACCCTCGTAGCTACTCCCGGCCATTCAGACCACCTTCGGCCGATTCAGCTGGAACAGGCTGGAATTTGAAGTACGGGTCCTCCATAGCTTGCCTGTTATTTTTGCCAAAAATCAGTTTTAGCTTCACAAGTAGGCATTTCATCAAACAATGGACAGCAGATTGGCACGACTCAAACCCTAGCCACGGACGGCCGCCGCGATGAAATCGGCCGGTTTTTGAAAACATCGTAAAAAATTCAAAAAAAATCAGAAAATGGGAGACCTCCGCATCACATCATCAAATGTGGCCTACCAGCTAGCAAAAATACAAAACTTGCAATACCGGTGTTTTCTTGAAAAAGTGTTCTAAAAAACGACCTACCATTAACGAAGATTCATGGCTTTCAAGCCAACCTAGCAATGATATGGCCGCATCCGTTGAATAGTTTCTGATAATATGCCCTAATTTGGCGCATGCATCCGTCTTATGATGGCAAACAATGTTGCCAAAGCGAGGTTCCAACTTGTTTAACAAGAAAAACCGTTGTTCTTTTTTTGAATGCTAAAGACATGTGTTTTTCATGAAGCGACTACAAGGAGGGTCACCCCAAACGGCGCCATTCCATGTCTATATCAAAGTAGACCCTGTTTTATGGACGATCGCCAAAAAGCATGCATTTTTACCCTCGTAGCTACTCCCGGCCATTCAGACCACCTTCGGCCGATTCAGCAGGAACCGGCTGGAATTTGAACTGCGGGTCTTCCATAGCTTGCCCGTCATTTTTGCCAAAAATCATTTTTAGCTTCACAGGTAGGCATTTCATCAAAGAATCGACAGCAGATTGGCACGACTCAAACCCTAGCCACGAACGGCGGCCGCGACGAAATCGGCCGGTTTTTGAAATCATCGTAAAAAATTCAAAAAAAATCAGAAAAATGGGAGACCTCCGCGTCACATCATCAAATGTGGCCTACCAACTAGCGAAAATACTAAACTTACAATACCGGTGTTTTCTTGAAAAATTGTTCTAAAAAATGACCTACCATGAATGAAGATTCATGGCTTTCAAGCCAAACTAGCAATGATATGGCTGCATCCGTTGAATAGTTTTTAATGATATGCCCTAATTTGGCGCATGCCTCCGTCTTGTGATGGCAAACAATGTTGCCAAAGTGAGGTTCCAACTTGTTTAAGAAGAAAAACCGTTTTTCATTTTTTGAATGCTAAAGACATGCGTTTTTCGTGAAGCGGCTACAAGGAGGGTCACCCCAAACGGCGCCATTCCATATCTATCTCAAAGTAGACCCTGTTTTACGGACGATTGCAAAAAAGCATGCATTTCCGACCCTCGTAGCTACTCCCGGCCTTTACAGACCACCTTCGGCCGATTCAGCTGGAACCGGCTGGAATTTGAACTGCGGGTCCTCCATAGCTTGCTCGTTATTTTGCCAAAAATAATTTTTAGCATCACAGGTAGGCATTTCATCAAAGAATCAACAACAGATTGGCACAACTCAAACCCTAGCCACGAACGGCTGCCGCGACGAAATCAGCCGGTTTTTGAAAACATCTAAAAAAATTCAAAAAAATGGGAGACCTCCGCGTCACATCATCAAATGTGGCATACCAACTAGCAAAAATACTAAACTAGCAATACCGGTGTTTTCTTGAAAAAGTGTTCTAAAAAACGACCTACCATGAACGAAGATTCATGGCTTTCAAGCCAAACTAGCAATGATATGACCGCATCCGTTGAATAATTTTTGATAATATGCCCTAATTTGGCGCATGCCTCCATCTTGGGATGGCAAACAATGTTGCCAAAGCGAGGTTCCAACTTGTTTAACAAGAAAAACCGTTTTTCATTTTTTGAATGCTAAAGACATGCGTTTTTCATGAAGCGGCTACAAGGAGGGTCACCCCAAACGGCGCCATTCCATGTCTATCTCAATGTAGACCCTGTTTTACGGACGATCGCCAAAAAGCATGCATTTTCGACCCTCGTAGCTACTCCCGGCCATTCAGACCACCTTCGGCCGATTCAGCTGGAACCGGTTGGAATTTGAACTGCGAGTCCTCCATAGCTTGCCCGTTATTTTTGCCAAAAATCATTTTTAGCTTCACAGGTAGGCATTTCATCAAAGAATCGACAGCAGATTGGCACGACTCAAACCCTAGCCACGGACGGCGGCCGCAACGAAATCGGCCGGTTTTTGAAATCATCGTAAAAAAATTCAAAAAAAATCAGAAAAATGGGAGACCTCCGCGTCACATCATCAAATGTGGCCTACCAACTAGCAAAAATACTAAACTTACAATACCGGTGTTTTCTTGAAAAAGTGTTCTAAAAAATGACCTACCATGAATGAAGATTCATGGCTTTCAAGCCAAACTAGCAATGATATGGCTGCATCCGTTGAATAGTTTTTAATGATATGCCCTAATTTGGCGCATGCCTCCGTCTTGTGATGGCAAACAATGTTGCCAAAGCGAGGTTCCAACTTGTTTAACAAGAAAAACCGTTTTTCATTTTTTGAATGCTAAAGACATGCGTTTTTCGTGAAGCGGCTACAAGGAGGGTCACCCCAAACGGCGCCATTCCATGTCTATCTCAAAGTAGACCATGTTTTACGGACGATCGCCAAAAAGCATGCATTTCCGACCCTCGTAGCTACTCCCGGCCATTCGGACCACCTTCGGCCGATTCAGCTGGAACCGGCTGGAATTTGAACTGCGGGTCCTCCATAGCTTGCTCGTTATTTTTGCCAAAAATCATTTTTAGCATCACAGGTAGGCATTTCATCAAAGAATCAACAACACATTGGCACAACTCAAACCCTAGCCACGAACGGCTGCCGCGACGAAATCAGCCGGTTTTTGAAAACATCGTAAAAAATTCAAAAAAATGGGAGACCTCCGCGTCACATCATCAAATGTGGCATACCAACTAGCAAAAATACTAAACTGGCAATACCGGTGTTTTCTTGAAAAAGTGTTCTAAAAAACGACCTACCATGAACAAAGATTCATGGCTTTCAAGCCAAACTAGCAATGATATGATCGCATCCGTTGAATAGTTTTCGATAATATGCCCTAATTTGGCGCATGCCTCCGTCTTGGGATGGCAAACAATGTTGCCAAAGCGAGGTTCCAACTTGTTTAACAAGAAAAACCGTTTTTCATTTTTTGAATGCTAAAGACATGTGTTTTTCGTGAAGCGGCTATAAGGAGGGTCACCCCAAACGGCGCCATTCCATGTCTATCTCAAAGTAGACCCTGTTTTACGGACGATCGCCAAAAAGCCTGCATTTCCGACCCTCGTAGCTACTCCCAGTCATTCAGACCACCTTCGGCCGATTAAGCTGGAACCGGCTGGAATTTGAACTGCGGGTCCTCCATAGCTTGCCCGTTATTTTTGCCAAAAATCATTTTTAGCTTCACAGGTAGGCATTTCATCAAAGAATCGACAAACAGATTGGCACGACTCAAACCCTAGCCATGGACGGCCGCCGCGACGAAATTGGCCGGTTTTTTAAAAAATCGTAGAAAAATCAAAAAAAATGGGAGACCTCCTCATCACATCATAAAATGTGGCCTACCAACTAGCAAAAATAATAAACTTGCAATACCGGTGTTTTCTTGAGCTATTCGGTATGATTTTAACCATGATTTCTACAAAGTTTACAAAAAAACCTGATTTTTTCTACCTCCAAAGGTGTGAAATTTTCCCTCCCACCCCACCAAAATTTCCCTCCTAGCACCAAATTTTCCCTCCCACCCCACCAAAATTTCCCACCACTTCTCTCCCACTACCATGCGGGACCCACCACCCCTCTCCCACTAAACACACGGGATCCACTCCCCTCCCCTCCCCTCCCACTCCCCAAAATTTCCCCATTCCATTCCCCTCCCCTCTCCCCGACAAACCCTAGCTCCACGCCGCCCCGCTCCCACCCCCTCCCTGCTCCGCGCCGACCCTCCCTGCTCCGCGCCACCCCTCCCTGCTCCGCGCTGCCCTGCCCCGCTCCCACTCCCTCCCCTGCTCCGTGCCGCCCCGCCACGCCGCTGCGCCGCCCCGTCATGCCGCCCTCCCCGACGACGAATCCACCCTTCTCTCTCCCCTCGACGAGGGTGGCCACATCGAAGGCTACATCGACCACCCCGGCTACAACTACATCAACTACAGTGACTACATCATCCACATCGGCGACGGTGGCTACTGTTGGGGAACATAGTAATTTCAAAAAAATTCCTACGCACACGCAAGATCATGGTGATGCATAGCAACGAGAGGGGAGAGTGTTGTCCACGTACCCTCGTAGACCGACAGCGGAAGCGTTATCACAATGCGGTTGATGTAGTCGTACGTCTTCACGATCCGACCGATCAAGTACCGAACGTACGGCACCTCCAAGTTCTACACACGTTCAGCTCGATGACGTCCCTCGAACTCCGATCCAGCCGAGTGTTGAGGGAGAGTTTCGTCAGCACGACGGCGTGGTGACGATGATGATGTTCCACCGATGCAGGGCTTCGCCTAAGCTCTGCGACGGTATTATCGAGGTGTAATATGGTGGAGGGGGGCACCGCACACAGCTAAAATATCGTATATCAAGTGTGTCCTTAGGTGCCCCCTGCCCCCGTATATAAAGGAGCAAGGGGGAGGCCGGCTGCCCTAGGCGCGCCAAGGAGAGAGGGGGAGTCCTCCTCCTAGTAGGAGTAGGACTCCCCTTTCCTAGTCCTACTAGGAAAGAAGGGGGGAAGGAAAGAGAGGGAGAGGGAGAGGGAAAGTGGGCTGCGCCCCCCTCTCCTAGTCCAACTAGGACTCCCCTTGGGAGGGGGCACGCCACCTCCTGGCTGCTGCCCTCTCTCTCCTCTCAAGGCCCACTAAGGCCCAATACTTCCCCGGGGGGTTCCGGTAACCCTCCGGCACTCCGGTTTAATCCGAAACTTCTCCGGAGCACTTCCGGTGTCCGAATATAGTCGTCCAATATATCAATCTTTATGTCTCGACCATTTCGAGACTCCTCGTCATGTCCGTGATCACATCCGGAACTCCGAACATCCTTCGGTACATCAAAACATTTAAACTCATAATATAACTGTCATCGTAACTTTAAGCGTGCGGACCCTTTGGGTTCGAGAACTATGTAGACATGACCGAGACACCTCTCCGGTCAATAACAAATAGCGGGACCTGGATGCCCATATTGGCTGCCACATATTCTACGAAGATCTTTATCGGTCAGACCGCATAACAACATACGTTGTTCCCTTTGTCATCGGTATGTTACTTGCCTGAGATTCGATCGTCGGTATCTCGATACCTAGTTGAATCTCGTTATCGGCAAGTCTCTTTACTCGTTCCGTAATACATCATCCCACAACTAACTCATTAGTCACAATGCTTGCAAGGCTTATAGTCATGTGCATTACCAAGTGGGCCCAGAGATACCTCTCCGACAATCGGAGTGACAAATCCTAATCTCGAAATACGCCAACCCAACAAGTACCTTTGGAGACACCTGTAGAGCACCTTTATAATCACCCAGTTACGTTGTGATGTTTAGTAGCACACAAAGTGTTCCTCCGGTAAACGGGAGTTGCATAATCTCATAGTCATAGGAACATGTATAAATCATGAAGAAAGCAATAGCAACATACTAAACGATCGGGTGCTAAGCTAACGGAATGGGTCAAGTCAATCACGTCATTCTCCTAATGAGGTGATCCCATTAATCGAATGACAACTCATGTCTATGGCTAGGAAACATAACCATCTTTGATTAACGAGCTAGTCAAGTAGAGGCATACTAGTGACACTCTGTTTGTCTATGTATTCACACATGTATTATGTTTCCGGTTAATACAATTCTAGCATGAATAATAAACATTTATCATGATATAAGGAAATATATAATACTTTATTATTGCCTCTAGGGCATATTTCCTTCAGTCTCCCACTTGCACTAGAGTCAATAATCTAGATTACATAGTAATGATCCTTACATCCATGGAGTCTTGGTGCTGATCATGTTTTGCTCGTGGAAGAGGCTTAGTCAACGGGTCTGCAACATTCAGATCCGTATGTATCTTGCAAATTTCTATGTCTCCCACCTGGACTAAATCCCGGATGGAATTGAAGCGTCTTCTGATGTGCTTGGATTCCTTTGCTAAGGCAATTGCACCAGTATTGTCACAAAAGATTTTCATTGGTCCCGATGTACTAGGTATGACACCTAGATCGGATATGAACTCCTTCATCCAGACTCCTTCATTTGCTGCTTCCGAAGCAGCTATGTATTCCGCTTCACACGTAGATCCCGCCACGACACTTTGCTTAGAACTGCACCAACTGACAGCTCCACCGTTCAATGTAAATATGTATCCGGTTTGCGATTTCGAATCGTCCGGATCAGTGTCAAAGCTTGCATCAACGTAACCCCTTACGATGAGCTCTTTGTCACCTCCATAAACAAGAAACATATCCTTAGTCCTTTTCAGGTATTTCAGGATGTTCTTGACCGTTGTCCAGTGATCCACTCCTGGATTACTTTGGTACCTCCCTGCTAAACTTATAGCAAGGGACACATCAGAACTGGTACACGGCATTGCATACATGATAGAGCCTATGGCTGAAGCATAGGGAACATCTTTCATTTTCTCTCTATCTTCTGCAGTGGTCGAGCATTGAGTCTTACTCAATCTCACACCTTGTAGTACAGGCAAGAACCCTTTCTTTGCTTGATCCATTTTGAACTTCTTCAAAACTTTGTCAAGGTATGTGCTTTGTGAAAGTCCAATTAAGCGTCTTGATCTATCTCTATAGATCTTAATGCCTAATATATATGCAGCTTCACCGAGGTCTTTCATTGAAAAACTCTTATTCAAGTATCCCTTTATGCTATCCAGAAATTTTGTATCATTTCCAATCAGTACTATGTCATCCACATATAATATCAGAAATGCTATCGAGCTCCCACTCACTTTTCTTGTAAATACAGGCTTCTCTAGAAGTCTGTATAAAACCAAATGCTTTGATCACACTATCAAAGCGTTTATTCCAACTCCGAGAGGCTTGCACCAGTCCATAAATGGATCGCTGGAGCTTGCACACTTTGTTAGCTCCCTTTGGATCGACAAAACCTTCCGGTTGCATCATATACAACTCTTCTTCCAGAAATCCATTCAGGAATGCAGTTTTGACATCCATTTGCCAAATTTCATAATCATAAAATGCGGCAATTGCTAACATGATTCGGACAGACTTAAGCATCGCTACGGGTGAGAAGGTCTCATCGTAGTCAATCCCTTGAACTTGTCGAAAACCTTCCACAACAAGTCGAGCTTTATAGACAGTAACTTTACCATGAGCGTCAGTCTTCTCCTTAAAGATCCATTTATTTTCAATGGCTTGCCGACCATCGGGCAAGTCAACCAAAGTCCATACTTTGTTCTCATACATGGATCCCATCTCGGATTTCATGGCTTCAAGCCATTTTGCGGAATCTGGGCTCACCATCGCTTCTTCATAGTTCGTAGGTTCGTCATGGTCTAGTAACATGACCTCCAGAACAGGATTACCGTACCACTCTGGTGCGGATCTTGATCTAGTTGACCTACGAGGTTCAGTAATAACTTGATCTGAAGTTTCATGATCATTATCATTAACTTCCTCACTACTTGGTGTAGGTGTCGCAGAAACTGATTTCTGCGATGATCTACTTTCTAATAAGGGAGCGGGTACAGTTACCTCATCAAGTTCTACTTTCCTCCCACTCACATCTTTCGAGAGAAACTCCTTCTCTAGAAAGGATCCATTCCTAGCAACGAATATCTTGCCTTCGGATCTGTGATAGAAGGTATACCCAGCAGTTTCTTTTGGGTATCCTATGAAGACACATTTCTCCGATTTAGGTTCGAACTTATCAGGTTGAAGTTTCTTCACATAAGCATCGCAACCCCAAACTTTAAGATACGACAACTTTGGTTTCTTGCAAAACCATAGTTCATAAGGCGTCGTCTCAACGGATTTCGATGGTGTCCTATTTAGAGTGAATGCAGCCGTCTCTAAAGCATATCCCCAAAACGATAGCGGTAAATCAGTAAGAGACATCATAGGTCGCACCATATCTAATAAAGTACAATTATGACGTTCAGACACACCATTACGCTGTGGTGTTCCGGGTGGCATGAGTTGCGAAACTATTCCGCATTGTTTCAAATGTAGACCAAACTCGTAACTCAAATATTCTCCTCCACGATCAGATCGCAGGAATTTTATTTTCTTGTTACGATGATTTTCAACTTCACACTGAAATTCTTTGAACTTTTCAAATGTTTCAGACTTATGTTTCATTAAGTAGATATACCCATATCGGCTCAAATCATCTGTGAAGGTGAGAAAATAACGATATCCGCCTCGAGCCTCAATATTCATCGGACCACATACATCTGTATGTATGATTTCCAACAAATCTGTTGCTCTCTCCATAGTTCCGGAGAACGGAGTTTTGGTCATCTTGCCCATGAGGCAGGGTTCGCAAGTACCAAGTGATTCAAACTCAAGTGATTCCAAAATTCCATCAGTATGGAGTTTTTTCATGCGCTTTACACCGATATGACCTAAACGGCAGTGCCACAAATAAGTTGCACTGTCATTATTAACTCTGCATCTTTTGGCTTCGGCATTATGAATATGTGTATCACTACTATCGAGATTCATTAAAAATAGACCACTCTTCAAGGGTGCATGACCATAAAAGATATTATTCATATAAATAGAACAACCATTATTCTCTGATTTAAATGAATAACCGTCTCGCATTAAACAAGATCCAGATATAATGTTCATGCTCAACGCTGGCACCAAATAACAATTATTTAGGTCTAAAACTAATCCCGAAGGTAGATGTAGAGGTAGCGTGCCGACGGCGATCACATCGACTTTGGAACCATTTCCCACGCGCATTGTCACCTCGTCCTTAGCCAATGTTCGCTTAATCCGTAGCCCCTGTTTCGAGTTGCAAATATTAGCAATAGAACCAGTATCAAATACCCAGGTGCTACTGCGAGTATTAGTAAGGTACACATCAATAACATGTATATCACATATACCTTTGTTAACCTTGCCATCCTTCTTATCCGCCAAATACTTGGGGCAGTTCCGCTTCCAGTGACCAGTCTGCTTACAGTAGAAGCACTCAGTTTCAGGCTTAGGTCCAGACTTGGGTTTCTTCTCCTGAACAGCAACTTGCTTGTTGTTCTTCTTGAAGTTCCCTTTCTTCTTCCCTTTGCCCTTTTTCTTGAAACTAGTGGTTTTACTGACCATCAACACTTGATGCTCCTTTTTGATTTCTACCTCCGCTGCCTTTAGCATTGCGAAGAGCTCGGGAATTGTCTTATCCATCCCTTGCATGTTATAGTTCATCACAAAGCTCTTGTAGCTTGGTGGCAGTGATTGAAGAATTCTGTCAATGACGCAATCATCCGGAAGTTGAACTCCCAGTTGAATCAAGTGATTATTATACCCAGACATTCTGAGTATATGCTCACTGACAGAACTATTCTCTTCCATCTTGCAGCTATAGAACTTATTGGAGACCTCATATCTCTCAATCCGGGCATTTGCTTGAAATATTAACTTCAACTCCTGGAACATCTCATATGCTCCATGACGTTCAAAACGTCGTTGAAGTCCCGGTTCTAAGCCGTAAAGCATGGCACACTGAACTATTGAGTAGTCATCAGCTTTGCTCTGCCAGACGTTCATAACTTCTGGCGTAGCTCTTGCAGGAGGCCTGGCACCTAGCGGTGCTTCTAGGACGTAATTCTTCTGTGCAGCAATGAGGATAATCCTCAAGTTACGGACCCAGTCTGTGTAATTGCTACCATCATCTTTCAACTTAGCTTTCTCAAGGAACCACTGCTGGAATCAGCTAATTTGCCATCTGCCAGCTCTTTGCCGTCTGCTAGCTGACGGCAAAGAAGCTCTTTGCCATCAGCTACCCAAAAGCAGACGGCAAAGAAAAGGCTGACGGCAAAGAAGCTCTTTGCCATCTGCCAGCTCTTTGCCGTCCGCCAGCAGACGGCAAAGATTCTTTGCCGTCCGCTGGCAGACGGCAAAGAGTGTGGTGGCCCCCACCCCCCGCTCGTTTGAAAAAATCTTAACGGCCCACCTCTTTGCCGTCCGCTAGCAGACGGCAAAGAGGCAAAAAGGCGGACGGCAAAGGCTGGCGGACGGCAAAGAGGGCACTTCACTAACGGCAGGTACCCCCCGCCCGGTACTCACTTCCTCCTCGCCCTTCTTCTCCCACCCCGCCGCCCGCCGTCGCCGCCGCCCCGTCGCCCCACCGCCCCGGCTCCCCGCCGCCCCACCGCCCGTTGTACCCCCGCCCCGGCCCCCGCCGCCCGCGCCCCACCGCCGCCCGGCCCCCGCCGCAACGCGCCCCCGCCGCCCCAGGCCGCCTCCTCCACCGCCCCGCCCCGGCCCCCGGCCGCCCGGGCCCCGCCGCCCCGCCTCCTCCACCGCCCCGCCCCGGCCCCCCGCCGGCCGGGCCCCCGGCTCCTCCACCGCCCCGCCCCGGCCCCCGTCGCCGGCCCCTCCCCGACCTGTCGCCGCCCCCCACAGGGAGCCCCTCCCATTTTTTTCTGTTTTTTTGTTTTTCTTTTCTGTTTAGATAAGGTTTTTTAGTTTAAGTTTTTTCAGTTTAGAATTAATTAGTTTAGGTTATTTAGTTTAATTAGTTTAGGTTTAATTAGTTTAAATAGTTTAGTTTTAATTAGTTTAGGTTTTTAGTTTAGGTTTAGGTTATGTAGAAGGGGAAGAAGAAGAAGAAGAAGAAGAAGAAGAGGAGGAGGAGGAGGAGGAGGAGGAGAAAGAAGAAGAAGAAGAAGAAGAAGAAGAAGAAGAAGAAGAAGAAGAAGAAGAAGAAGAAGAAGAAGAAGAAGAAGAAGAAGAAGAAGAAGAAGAAGAAGAAGAAGAAGAAGAGGAGGAGGAGGAGGAGGAGGAGGAGGAGGAGGAGGAGGAGAAAGAAGAAGAAGAAGAAGAAGAAGAAGAAGAGGAGGAGGAGGAGGAGGAGAAAGAAGAAGAAGAAGACGGGGGATGAGAAGAAGTAGAAGAATGAGAAGAAGTAGAAGTAGTAGAAGAATGAGAAGACCCCCTGAGCCCCTGACCCCCCAACCCCGACACCACACCCCGACACCCGACCCCGACTCCACCCCGACACCCGACCCCCTAACCCCCTGACCCCGACACGACACCCCGACCCCCCGACCCCCTGACCCCGACACGACACCCTGACCCCCCGACCCCGAAACAGCACCCCGACCCCGACACGGCACCCCGACACCGACACGGCACCCCGATACCGACACGACGCCCCGACCCCCGACACGACACCCCCGACACCCCGACACCCCGACCCCAAGACCCCGACCCCGACCCCGACACCGACACGGCACCCCGACCCCGACCCGACACCCCGACCCCGAGTCCCCGACCCCGACACGGCACCCCGAGACCGACACGACACCCCGACCCACGACACCTCCCGAAAAGGTGTTCTTTGGCCTTCCAGAAGCCGACGGGGTCATATATTTGTGAATTATTAGTTAGGTCATATATCTTTCGATTTTGTTATGAAAAACATCATATATAATTGTGTTGATCGGGTAGTTTTAAATGTGCAGTTGTTTCATCGCTGCGAGGTTTGGTGTTCGACGACCTCGCCGTGCGTTTGACGAGCTCTGCCCCTTCGTTCGTGGGTGAGAACAAATGACATGTCCTCCTCCCCCATTAATTATTTGATCTATTCCGATGAAACTTGATAGCTAGATATATATGTGTCTTGAATCATCAGTATGCGTAACCAATATGTGTCTCCCGTTCGAAAGCATCATAGTTATAAATATGCATGCATTTGCATATTTATAACCTTGATTCTTTTGAATTGTCCAACGCTATCCATGGACAGCCCGAGTATGTTTAGATTGGGTTCGTTTTCCCATATGCTTTGCTCCGGATCCGACGCATAAATTTCGTCAGTGCCTCCCCTGTTGTTCTCCGGGTACACATCCTCTCTGTTTATTGCAGAGACGTGTATCAGGAGAACAGCGGGGAGGTGCTGCCGAAATTTTGCGTAGGATCCGGGGCACAGCATGGGAAAATGAACCCAATCTAAACATACTCGGGTGGGATTAGGACCTATCATTACTAACTAGTATGACTCTGTTCTGAAAACCAAATGTGCAGTCTGTGTGCGAGAAGTCCGGTCAGCCCGCTCCGCCGATGCCAGTGATTGCTCCTGGGAGCACGGTGAGTTTAGTTTGAATGGACATTACTTGGTAGTCTTAACATTTGAGTGTCGTAATGCTAACGAGACATTGGATCTTTGCTGCAGCTTAACTCCAGAAACGCATCGCACGATCCTTCTCCAGGTAGCGGCACTAGCCAGCCCGCTCCTACACCTCCCTGATCACGGTAAGTTTCTCTAGTGTTTTGCTTAACAAATGCATAAAGACCTAGACTTAGGTTTATTTCCTCCAATATGCTTACCATAATGACCTAGAGTTAGCTTATTTTCCTCCAAAATGACCCATTTTACCTAGGTTAGCTTATAAATGATGCAGTTCATCCAAGTTAGCTCAAAAATGACCCATTTTACCTAGATTAGCTCCTAAATGATCCATTTACCTACGTTAGCTTTAAAATGGCCCATTTCACCTACGTTAACTCCAAAATGACCCATCTTACCTAGGTCATCTCATAAACGATCCATTTCAACTAATTTAGCTCATAAACGATCCATTTGACCTAAGTGAGCTAAAAAACGATCCATTTCACCTAAATTAGCTCTTAAATGATCCATTTCACCTAAGTTAGCTCAAAAAGATCCATTTCAACTAAATTAGCTCATAAATGATCCATTTCACCTAAGTTAGCTAAAAAATGATCCATTTCAACTAAATTAGCTCAAAAATGATCCATTTCAACAAAGTTAGCTCAAAAACGATCCATTTCAACTAAGTTAGCTCAAAAACGATCCATTTGACCTAAGTGAGCTAAAAAACGATCCATTTCACCTTAGTTACCTAAAAAATGATCCATTTCACCTAAGTGAGCTAAAAACGATCCATTTCTAACTTTCTTATTTTGCCATTTTGCAGATTTCATTATGTGCTGGATGGAGTGCTTGTTCTACTCTTCTTGTTCTTGTCTTCTCATTCTTGTCTTCTCATTCTTGTCTTCTCATTCTAGTCACCTTAGCTATGGAGTGCTTGTTTATGTATGGATGGAACTTGTTTATGTATGAAATGATGGATGGAACTTGTTTATGTATGAAATGATGGATGGACCTTGTTTATGTATGAAATGATGTATGAACTTGTTTATGTGATGAATGCCTGTGAAATCTATCTATATGTCATATATATTTTCTGTGCAAATTGTGGGATTTTATAAAAAACAGACAAAAAACCCAATATGCAGGCTCTTTGCCGTCTGCGGCGGACGGCAAAGAAGCCACGTGGCAGCCAACTGTGCTTCCTGGGAGCTGACCCATTTGGTCAGTTTGCCTACAGTGGCAGACGGCAAAGACTTTGCCATCTGTGGCAGACGGCAAAGAACCCGCACTTTGCCATCTGTGGCAGACGGCAAAGAACCTGCCATCTAGTGACGTGTAGATGACATCATACGGCGGATGGCAAAGACCAGAGAAATTTTGCCGTCAGCGGCGGACGGCAAAGGTCTGCCGTTAGCCACTTAACGGGCTGACAGCGCAATTATTGCCGTCCGCCCTCTTTGCCGTCCGCCGCAGACGGCAAAGAGCCTTTGCCGTCCGCCGCCAGGAAGCAGACGGCAAAGCAGCTTCTTACCGTAGCCTTCTTTGCCGGAGCCTTTAGCCGTCCGCGGCTGACGGCAAAGGTCTTTGCCGTCCGCCTTTCGAGCCTTTGCCGTCCGCCGTGGCAGACGGCAAAGTAGCTGTTTCCTGTAGTGAACGCATTAAAATTCAATGGAACAACAACACGGTCCATTTATCTACAATTAACATAGACAAGCAAGATACTATCAGGTACTAAGTTCATGATAAATTTAAGTTCAATTAATCATATTACTTAAGAACTCCCACTTAGATACACATCCCTCTAATCATCTAAGTGATAACGTGATCCAAAGCAACTAAACCATGTCCGATTAACACGTGAGATGGAGTAGTTTCAATGGTGAACATCACTATGTTGATCATATCTACTATATGATTCACGCTCGACCTTTCGGTCTCTGTGTTCCGTGGCCATATCTGTATATGCTAGGCTCGTCAAGTTTAACCTGAGTATTCCGCGTGTGCAACTGTTTTGCACCCGTTGTATTTGAACGTAGAGCCTATCACACCCGATTAACACGTGGTGTCTCAGCATGAAGAACTTTCGCAACGGTGCATACTCAGGGAGAACACTTTTATCTTGAAATTTTAGTGAGAGATCATCTTATAATGCTACCGTCAATCAAAGCAAGATAAGATGCATAAAGGATTAACATCACATGCAATCAATATAAGTGATATGATATGGCCATCATCATCTTGTGCTTGTGATCTCCATCTCCGAAGCACCGTGCTCGTGATCTCCATCTCCAAAGCACTGTCATGATCACCATCGTCACCGGCTCGACACTTTGATCTCCATCGTAGTATCGTTGTCGTCTCGCCAACTTATTGCTTTTACGACTATCGCTACCGCTTAGTGATAAAGTAAAACTATTACATGGCGATTGCATCTCATAGAATAAAGCGACAACCATATGGCTCCTGCCAGTTGCCGATAACTCGGTTACAAAACATGATCATCTCATACAACACATTATATCACATCATGTCTTGACCATATCACATCACAACATGCCCTGCAAAAACAAGTTAGACGTCCTCTACTTTGTTGTTGCATGTTTTACGTGGCTGCTACGGGCTTAGCAAGAACCGTTCTTACCTACGCATCAAAACCACAACGATAGTTTGTCAAGTTGGTGCTGTTTTAACCTTCGCAAGGACCGGGCATAGCCACACTCGGTTCAACTAAAGTGAGAGAGACAGACACCCGCCGGTCACCTTTAAGCAACGAGTGCTCGCAACGGTGAAACCAGTCTCGCGTAAGCGTACGCGTAATGTCGGTCCGGGCCGCTTCATCTCACAATACCGCTGAACCAAAGTATGACATGCTGGTAAGCAGTATGACTTATATCGCCCACAACTCACTTGTGTTCTACTCATGCATAGCATCAACGCATAAAACCAGGCTCAGATGCCACTGTTGGGGAACGTAGTAATTTCAAAAAAATTCCTACGCACACGCAAGATTATGGTGATGCATAGCAACGAGAGGGGAGAGTGTTGTCCACGTACCCTCGTAGACCGACAGCGGAAGCGTTATCACAACGCGGTTGATGTAGTCGTACGTCTTCACGATCCGACCGATCAAGTACCGAACGTACGGCACCTCCAAGTTCTACACATGTTCAGCTCGATGACGTCCCTCGAACTCCGATCCAGCCGAGTGTTGAGGGAGAGTTTCGTTAGCACGACGGCGTGGTGACGATGATGATATTCCACCGACGCAGGGCTTCGCCTCAGCTCCGCGACGGTATTATCGAGGTGTAATATGGTGGAGGGGGGAACCGCACACGGCTAAAATATCGTATATCAAGTGTGTCCTTAGGTGCCCCCCTGCCCCCGTATATAAAGGAGCAAGGGGGAGGCCGGCTGCCCTAGGCGCGCCAAGGAGAGAGGGGGAGTCCTCCTCCTAGTAGGAGTAGGACTCCCCTTTCCTAGTCCTACTAGGAAAGAAGGGGGGAAGGAAAGAGAGGGAGAGGGAGAGGGAAAGGGGGCTGCGCCCCCCTCTCCTAGTCCAACTAGGACTCCCCTTGGGAGGGGCGCGCCACCTCCTGGCTGCTGCCCTCTCTCTCCCCTCAAGGCCCACTAAGGCCCAATACTTCCCCGGGGGGTTCCGGTAACCCTCCAGCACTCCGGTTTAATCCGAAACTTCTCCGGAACACTTCCGGTGTTCGAATATAGTCGTCCAATATATCAATCTTTATGTCTCGACCATTTCGAGACTCCTCGTCATGTCCGTGATCACATCTGGGACTCCGAACAATCTTCGCTAGATCAAAACATATAAACTCATAATATATTTGTCATCATAACTTTAAGCGTGCGGACCCTTTGGGTTCGAGAACTATGTAGACATGACCGAGACACCTCTCCGGTCAATAACCAATAGTGGGACCTGGATGCCCATATTGGCTGCCACATATTCTACGAAGATCTTTATCGGTCAGACCGCATAACAACATACGTTGTTCCCTTTGTCATCGGTATGTTACTTGCCCGAGATTCGATCGTCGGTATCTCGATACCTAGTTCAATCTCGTTATCGGCAAGTCTCTTTACTCATTCCGTAATACATCATCCCGCAACTAACTCATTAGTCACAATGCTTGCAAGGCTTATAGTGATGTGCATTACCGAGTGGGCCCAGAGACACCTCTCCGACAATCGGAGTGACAAATCCTAATCTCGAAATACGCCAACCCAACAAGTACCTTTGGAGACACCTGTAGAGCACCTTTATAATCACCCAGTTACGTTGTGAAGTTTGGTAGCACACAAAGTGTTCCTTCGGTAAACGGAAGTTGCATAATCTCATAGTCATAGGAACATGTATAAGTCATGAAGAAAGCAAGAGCAACATACTAAACGATCGGGTGCTAAGCTAACGGAATGGGTCAAGTCAATCACGTCATTCTCCTAATGAGGTGATCCCGTTAGTCAAATGACAACTCATGTCTATGGCTATGAAACATAACCATCTTTGATTAACGAGCTAGTCAAGTAGAGGCATACTAGTGACACTCTCTTTGTCTATGTATTCACACATGTATTATGTTTCCGGTTAATACAATTCTAGCATGAATAATAAACATTTATCATGATATAAGGAAATATATAATACTTTATTATTGCCTCTAGGGCATATTTCCTTCAGCTACATCATCAACGATCGACGACGGCAGGTACCCCTCTCCTCTCCCCTCTCCCCTCTCCCCTCTATCTTCTCGGGTTCGGTAGATCCCCCTCCTGGTTGATCTAGGGTTAGGATTCGGTCGATCTAGGGCTAGGATTCGGTCGATCTAGTGTTAGGATTCGGTCAATCTACGAGCTCCTGGTGGTTCTTGTTCATGTTCATCTAGGAGCTCCTGGTGGTTTGTTTCATCCCCCTCATGGTTTAGGGTTCATGTTGATTTTAGGGGATGGGGATGGATGAGGAAGTGAATGAGGTTAGAGGAAGACCTCTCTCTGGTTCATGTTGCTTGTGTATGATTTAATTACTTAGCTTGTATCAGTAGCACTTGGAGAAGGTGCCCCTCAGGGCCTCTCATGCTGCCCATTCCTGTTGTTTTGAGGTTATGGGTGGGTTTGCTGTGCGTTTGGTTATATTGTGCTTGTGCGTTGGTCTGGTTCGTGGCGTGTTTACCCGCTCTTGTGAGCGGGGCGCTGTGTCACTTATGCACTTTGCTTGCTTGCTACTAGGGTTTGTATCAACATGTACTTGATTGCTTGTAGCACTTTGCTATCAGTACCACTACTGGGGTTTGTAGCAGTGTTCTTCTTTTGTGATATGCGCATGAAGCTTGTGTTCTTCTTTCAAGTGAACAAGAGAATGCTTAGTACTTATTGTGGTATTGGAATTCCTGGTGTGTTAAGGCTGTATGACTAGTTTTAATATATACTAGATTCGTGCTAGATAATTTTGGGTGCTGTAATATACATAGTTGATTCTAATTGTCGAAATGTCTTAACTTGTGTGTCTTCTAGTTTGTAGCCATTTTTGGTGTGTAGAGGCAGCATAATATTAGTTGAGAATAATTTTTTCATCTGCTTTTGTACTTCTGCAAGTACTGTTGTTTCATGCTTTACCAGTGGCAACATATAGTTGTTTTGAAGGTCCTCATGATCTACTCGTCTAGCTTGCTGTCAGACTTCTAAGCATGTGTGCATGACACCAATTCACTAGTTCATGTTGCTTGCTTGCTAACATACATGTTGCTTGCTGGCATACATGCTTAATTAGGGTTTCCATCAGCAGTACTTGCTTGTATCAGTAGCACATGGAGAAGAAGCTACTTGCTTGCTTATTAATTAGGGTTTGTATCAATAGTACTTGCTTGCTTCTCTTCAATTTCCTTCAGTGCTTGCTTGTTTCTATCAGTAGCACATTGCTTGCTTGCTTGTTTAGTGTACATATATTTCCAGTGTACATGCATGCTTGTTTAGTGCACTTACATGTTTGCTTAATTAATAACACTACATCACTGTATGTGCATGATGGTCCAAATGCTTTCCTTTATTGATACAAGTGCATCATTTTACTTTATCCCTGTTGTATCTGATTGTTATTTATTCTATTTTGCAAGCACCACCTCAAGATCATCCATGGCAAGGAGGACAAGGTCAAACATGAGGCCAACCGTTGGTATGCAACTTGCTCCTTCTTGTTATACTGTCAGTTTCATAAAATCTATGTCTTAATATGCTAAGTGAAATGTATTGCTGCAATCTGAATAAGCTCGCTTAATTGTGCCTGTGTGCTGTTAGTCTTCCTTACCTGAATAACTAGGATTATATGATAATAAAATATCATAAGACATGTTTGGCTATCTGTCCATGCATTCCAAACATTCACCTAATAGTTACGTTTCCTTTATCATGCAAAGAAGAGCCTCTCACCGAGTACGAGAAGGTTAGGGCTAGAAATATCATGAGGAACAATCGGATGTTCCAGTCCCTTGGCATCGGTGCAATAGCGTCGATGATTAGGAAAACAAATGGTGTACAAGAAGGTAGAAGTTATGATGTTCAAGAAGGTAGTGGAGTTATCAATGATGACCCAGAGTACAATCCTAAGGATGATGAAGTTATTGATGGAGAGGAAGTGGATGATGTTGTAGTGAACAAGACTGTTAAGGTGCAAACTCTGTCTTGCTTGGAGGGTTGGGGTTCTTTTATGCTATGTGTTTTCTTGTGCTCACATATTTCTCTTGTGATGTAATGCTTTTTTCCGTGTTGTTTATACGCGGCACTGAAGGAATCTAGGACGAAGAGGCCTAGTGTTAAGAAGACAGTCAGCAAGAAGAAGAAGAGCTCAGAAACATCTGCTGCAATGCCTCCAGGAAGGGTGATGGCCCCAGCTCCAGGACAAAAAAAGAGGATCCTGGAACCTGATGAACCTGCCCATGATAGAGTCACAAGGCAGAAAGCAAAGCTGGCGACTGCGATGGACCATCAGGAAAGTCTGCTGCGCATGGACTCTGAGACCTCGGTGCAAATGGGTGATGAGTTGCCGCCCATGGATGAAGGAACCACTCTCAGCATGGATGGAAGTGGCACTGTCTGCCTAGATGAAGGAGGAACTATCTGCATTGATGAAGGAGGCACTGCCCACAAAGACCTCAGCCCTGTTGCACCTTCTATTGACAGGAATGCTGTCATCAATGAGGAAGAACAACATCTTGTGCTTCAATCAGGCAAGTTGACCTTTGCAATGCTATCTTTTACTAGTGCATTTTCCAAATGGAATGATCATGTATGCTTTTGTTGATTCCTGCATTTGTCGATTTCTATTCTAATTTATGAGTTCAATTTCATTTTCAGATGCAATGACTACGAAGACTAGACTTAGAAAGGGCAAAGGGCTAGAGAGAATCACCAAGTCGCTTGGTAGCAAGGTGCCTATCCAAATTGCCCCAGGGATGAAGCGTCCAGAGAAGCCTCTGCAGGTAGCAAAGCTTGCTTCTGAGTGTGGACTCGTTGCAAGAAGCCATCTTCCGGTTCTTCCTCACTTCAAGCTATACAAAAAATGCTAGTCTATTTGAGAACTACATTGGGAAAGTTGTTGTAAGCTACTTGTTTCATAGTTAATGTGCTATCTATTTTCTGTTACACCTATGCATGATCACTAATATTGTTCCTACCTTGTTTGCTATCTTGGTAGGAAAATTTTGAGATGAACACGGACTCGGAGACCATCAACACCGCGTGCAAAGATATTATGCAGAAAAATTCAAAGAACAGACGCCATCAGATCAAGAAGAAGTATTTTGACACTGTAGCCGCAAACAAAGTCAGCATTAAGTCCCCGGTACCAGATCTGACGTATGGTGAATGGCAAGCTCTGGTGGAGATGTGGTCTACCCCAAGACACAAGGTTTGTCTCTGCTTTGTTTGATGCTTTATGTTCTGCACATGATATGCTAGTTCTAGATCATGCTGACAGTATGCTTTTTTGTAGGAAACCTGTGTGTCGAACAAGATGAATCGAGAAAAAGCCGTGTACAATCAGAGAACTGGTTCCAGGCACTACACAGCACACATTTTTGCTAGTGTGGGAACTTTCCTCTAGAGACCTTACCGTTTGATCCTCGTTGAATAACATTTCTGATTCTTTCTGAATAACATTTTGATTTTTGTTGAAAAACATTTCAGAAAGAAGAGCGTAAGGGTGAGGAGCTGTCTGCGATTGACTTGTTTAAGGCCACCCACAACAGCAAGAAGCACGGGTTTTCGGAGCCAGTCAAGACTGCTATAGTAAGTCACTCCATGCTTTGTCCATGCCCTGTTTGATTCACAGCCAGCTTTGATGTTGTTTGAAGCTTTGATCATTTGATGCTGTTTGATTCAGAGCCAGTCTAGAACACACGCTATGTTCCATGCTTTGATGATGTTTGATAGTTCAACAAAGATATCAGAACTTGGTGTAGCTATTTGTTGCATTTTTTATGATATGATGAAATTTGATCTGAATGTTAGTTTGATGATCGGCTCACTCGGGAAGCTATCTTAAATAGAACCACCATTCTAGGCTTAACGAAGCGATCATATTGTTCCAATTGCATGTCTCCAGGTCACATAAGTTACTAGTCAAATAATGTTGTCAAGTTACTAGTCATCATCTTCTTCTGTTTGAGTTTGAGTAAAATAATGTACTGTGGGGACCCTGACTCATAGGTCGTGATCACCGAATGCACGTGTACAGTGATCCCAGAGATCAATGCTCGCTGAACACACAGAAGCTGAATAACAAGAGTCATACATCCATACATACCGTCTTACATAAATTATGATCGTTATGGTCAAGTCTTGAGTATAACTTCGCAGCGGAAATCTTCGTCGATAACTTGTGTAACACCCCGAGAATCATGCTACAGTAACTCTCTGAGATTAAGCTAATCATGTTGCTAAACAGGGCTTGATCACAATTGCATCACCTTTTCAAACTCCTAGTTCAAACTTCAATTAAAATCAAAGTGGAAAATAAAAGTTTTCAAAAATTTGAACAAAAATGTTCGGTGGGTGCCAAATAATACACTGGTAATTATGGTGGAGAAAACACATTTTTATAAAATACCTAAATACTTTTAAATGAAATAAAACAGAAAAGAAAATAAACAAATAAAAAGAAAAAGCAAAAGAACACAGAACAGACAAAGAAAAAAAAAGGAGAAGGCCCTCCCCCCCACTGGACCCCTGGCCAACTGGGCCGACCCCCGGCCCAGCCCACCTCTCCCCCTCACCCCCTTCCCTGTTCCCCCGA